>NC_057813.1:338406267-338706267 GCF_018294505.1 Triticum aestivum
GTGGCACTCGGATGGTGGGCTTGGGAACCCTGCTCACATCGTTTGGGGATGTGAGCGACACCCCGGCCGGATCTCCTTGCGGATGGAACCCGAATAGGCGGTAAACCTGGACTAGAGTCTTGTGTGGTTAGTCAGGTCATGGCCGAAACCCTCGCCAGGCTTCCGCTTGAAGGTTGCCGATATACATGACGTGTACATGGCGGTAAGTGGCGAAAGCGTGTGTGAAGAAGTACACCCCTTCAGGGTTAATATGATCTATTCGAATAGCCGGGTCCGCGGTTATGGACTTCTTGGATGCTTACATGGTACATAGACAACTTGAAGTGGATACTCTAAAATGCTCAAGACAAGTATGAGTGCTATGGATGGCCTTCTCGTAGGGAGACAGGGATGAATCCTTGGTAGTGTATTGTAGGGTGATTAGTGGACTCGTGTGCACCATATCACCTCAAAGAAGTTTCTCGTAGTCGTAGAACAGGATAGCCACTGAGTCAAAGTTGGCTTGCTGCAACTAAACACCACATTACCTTCTTGATACAAATGCATGTATGATAGGACCTGATGTAAGTCTTGCTGAGTACCTTTGTACTGATGTTGCTTTATTTATGTTTTTGCAGCAGAGACTTTGGTCTTACTAGTGTTCTCGTGGACTTCGACAAGTAGCTTGTACCTTAGCTACGATCTTGATAGGATGTTGTAGATAGTCGGGCTCTTCAGCCTTTTTCATTTGTAGATGTCTGTACTCAGACATGTAATGCTTCCGCTTGTTGCTTGTTTGCTCTGAATGTAGGGTCATGTGACCCCTGTTTGTAATTAATGTTATGATGGCTCTTTGAGCCTTATCTATATGAGTTGTTGAGTTATGTTGTGATGCCTTGTTGTACAACACATACTTGCATGTTATGCGTACGTGTAATGTGTATTGCTATGTGTGGGATCTCACTATCTAGTTAAATATCCTTAGTAGCCTCTCTTACTGGGAAATGTCTCCTAGTGCTTCCACTGAGCCCTAGTAGCTTGCTACTGCTCTGGAACACTTAGGCTAGCCGGCATGTGTCCTTCTTCGTTCCTGTTTCTGTCCCTTCGGGGAAATGTCACACGGTGTCTACCAGAGTCCTATTACCCTGCTACAGCCCAGTTTACCAGAGTCCTGCTAGCCCAGTTGCTACAGCCCGGATTCACTCACTGATGACCGACACGTTCGATGCTGGGTCATGTATGCATGTCCCTGTAAGTTAGTGCCACTTCGGGTTCACGACTAGCCATGTCAGCGCTGGTTCTTTGTCATATGGATGCTAGCGACACTATCATATACGTGTGCCAAAAGGCGCAAACGGTCCCGGGCATGGTAAGGCGACACCCGTGGGAATACCGTGTGTGAAGCCGCAAAGTGATATGAGGTGTTACATGCTAGATCGGTGTGGCATAGAATCGGGTTCCTGATAGCTTTGGTATGAGAGCCTGACTGCCTGTAGGATTACCAAGCCAAACTGGTCAAAGTTGAGTCTAGAAATTCTTTAGTTATATAAGGGAATTGATTGTGGGAAGGAACATAAGGCTCTTTTTACTCCTTATACTCATGGCCTTCTGATCTGAGTCATCCTATCTTTCCGACAGGGTTAAGGAACTAAGTTTTCTCTTCCGTCTATCAGGATCACGTGTTACTACTCCGTAGTCCCATAGGATTGGTTGATCATAGTCATATTCCAGTTTTTGAGTACTTTCGGTGTAGTCTATTTAGTATGATCTTAGAACCTTGAGTGATGATGTTGAGTGTGTTACCACCCCATTTTAGCAGGATGTCTCATTCTTAGCATTTTACTGCCGTTATGCTGCCGGAATTGCCCTAGGAGTTCAAGAGTTACTAATTTCCTTGTCCTACATTCTATAGTCTATAGTTGATGCTGATCCGTCCTTGGTTTCGTTTTCGACGATGTCATCAGTTAAGCGAAGTTCTGTTGCTCGTAGCCAAAACCACGGAGATGGTAGGGATGAGGATCCTCCCATCCCGCCTTCGTTGACAGAATTCATGTTAGAGATGGAGAGGAACAAGCGTGAGTCTAACGGCATGTTGGCGCGTATTGAGGAGAACACCGCACATCAGTTCAAAGGTTCTGCAACCATTCATGACTTCATTCGCTTGCACCCACCTACCTTCCATCATTCCATCGAGCCACTCGATGCTGATGACTGGCTCCGTAGCATCACTCATAAGCTACGTTTCGTGAACATAGCTGAAGATGACAAGGTCACTTATGCCACATACCATCTGAAAGGTCCTGCTAGTCTTTGGTGGCAAAACTATGAGGCTATGCTTCCAGCTGGCCAGATTCCTACCTGGAGAGATTTCACTGAGGCTTTTCGCGAGCATCACATTCCCCAGGCCCTCATTGACCGCAAGAGAGAAGAGTTCTGTATTTTCACCTAGAGTAAGATGGTTGTTGATGCTTACATTATAGAGTTTGAGAACCTTGCCCGCTATGCTTTAGAAGAGGTGCCACGGACGCCAAGAAGCAGGCTAGGTTCCGGAAGGGTCTCAACCCCAAGTTGCATCGTGATCTCCACCTGCATCATTGTGATACATTCCAAGCTCTTGTGAACAAGGCCATCAATGCAGAGACAGCTCAGCTTACTTACGAGGAGTCTCGTAAGCACACCCGTGATTTGGGATCTTCCTCTGGTTCTAGTTCTTAGAAGCGCCGGATTTGTGTTCCAAACTCCGCTCTTTCCTCTAGATATACACCGAGGCCATCCTATGCAGTGCCTCACCCAGCTCAGTCGTCTGTTCCACCCAGGCCTACTGGTAGACCGCTTGTCAGTACAGGTCCACGTCCAACCTCAGGGACTTGCTTCACATGCGGGAAGCCAGGACACTATGCACGTGACTGCTCTCAGGCTAGTTATGCTCCACCCCAGCTCGAAAAGTCTGTTGGTTGTGCAAGCCATCAAGCAAGACGATCAGTGCCAAGCCAGCTTGCACTAAACATGGATGTGTGCATCACGTCTCAGCTAAAGACGCTCATGATGATCCGGATGTCGTTCTTGGTACACTCCTTGTCAATTGCCATCCATCATCAGTTTTGTTCGATACCGGAGCATCTCATTCCTTCATTTCTGAAAGCTATGCTAGCTTGCACAACATGTCATTTTGTGATATGCCCTCTCCACTAGTCATTCAAACTCCTGGATCCAAATGGCAAACTTCTAGTGTAAGCCATGGTAATGAAATCCTTGTTGACAGACTTTTATTCCTTGCCTCACTTATAGCCCTCAAGTCTACAGATATTAACATCATCTTGGGTATGGACTGGATGAAAGCTCATTACGCCAAGATTGATTGTTACACCAGGTCCGTTCAACTTACCCACCCATCTGGCAAGATAGTCACTGTCTCCACTAGAGTTGCAAGGCGTCAGCTCTATTCTCTTAATGCCAGCCTTCTTCTAGACCTTGAAGATATTCCGGTAGTCCGTGACTTTTCGGATGTCTTTCCAGAGGAACTGCCAGGTGTTCCACCCGACAGAGATGTAGAGTTCGTAATAGATCTTATCCCAGGAACCGCTCCAATCTCTAGGAGACCTTATAAGATGGAACCCTTAGAACTAGCCGAGCTTAAGAAACAACTTGATGAGTCCTTGCAAAAGGGTTTTATCTGTCCTAGTTCTTCTCCTTGGGCTTGCCCCGTCCTCTTCGTCAAGAAGAAGGATGGTACGGACCGGATGGTTGAGATTATCGTCCCGTTAATTTGGTCACGATAAAGAACAAATATCGGCTTCCCAGGATCAACGACCTGTATGATCAGCTCGGTGGATCCTCAGTCTTTTCCAAGATGGATTTGAGGTTAGGCTACCACCAAATCAAGATCAGAAACAGGGACATTCCTAAAACGGCTTTTGTCACTCGTTATGGCCAGTACGAGTACACCGTCATGTCCTTCGGTCTAACCAACGCTCCAGCAACATTCTCCCGCTTGATGGACTCGATCTTCAGGGAGTACTTAGATAAATTCGTCGTGGTTTACCTCGATGATATTCTTATTTACTCGAAGAACGAGGAAGAGTATGCCGAACATCTTAGACTTGTGTTAGAAAAACTCAGAGAGCATTGCCTTTATGCCAAGTTCTCCAAGTGTGAATTTTGGTTGCCAGAAGAGACCTACCTAGGCCACATAATCTCCGGTAAGGGCATTGCTGTCAATCCCGAGAGAGTTAAGGCCGTTCTTGATTGGACTCCACCTGAAACCGTTAAACAAGTTAGGAGTTTCCTTGGTCTAGCCAGTTATTGTCGCCGCTTTGTTGAAAACTTCTCTAAAGTGGCCAAACCTCTCACGAAACTTCTCAAGAAAGATAAAAAGTTCGAGTGGTCCCCACAGTGTGAGTACAGTTTTCAGGAACTGAAAAGATGCCTGACTTCTGCTCCCATACTTGTGCCACCGGATTTCACTAAAGAGTTTGTTATCTACTGCGACGCCTCACGACAGGGACTAGGATGCATTCTTATGCAGGATCGTCATGTGATTGCCTATGCATCTCGAAAGTTGCATCCACATGAGGAGAATTATCCTACACATGATCTAGAGCTTGCAGGCGTAGTCTATGCACTCAAGACCTGGCGACATTACCTTCTTGGTAAACGTTGCAAGGTCTACACTGATCACCAGAGTCTCAAGTATATCTTCACACAACCAGATCTGAACCTTAGGCAAAGACGTTGGTTGGAGTTGATCCCAGATTACGACTTAGGGATTACCTACACCCCAGGCAAGGGCAATGTCATGGCCGATGCACTAAGTCGTAAATCCTATTGCAACAATCTCATGTTGTAGCAGGGCCAACCACTTCTCCATGAGGAATTTTGTAAGCTTAACCTTCACATTGCTCCTCATGGATTCCTTTCTACCTTGGTGGCGAAACCTACCCTCGAAGATCATATCATTACTGATCAGAAGTTTGATAGGGGTGTTATCTGCATCAAGAGAAACATTAAGAAGGGAGTTGGTGTATGTTTCTCTATGGATGATCGCGGTGTCATTTTCTTTGAGAATCGCTTGGTGGTTCCCAAGAATCAACATCTGCGACAATTGATTCTTAAGGAGGCGCATGAATCCCCTCTCACGATTCATCCCGGTAGTACTAAGATGCAGGACCTACGCTAGAGGTTCTGGTGGACTAGGATGAAGAGGGAAATTGCTCAGTTTATTGCTAACTGTGACGTTTGCCGTCGCGTTAAGGCAGAGCATCAGAGACCTGCTGGCACCCTTCAGCCTTTAGCTATTCCTGAGTGGAAATGGGATAAAGTTGGTATGGACTTCATCACCGGCTTTCCCAGGACCAAGAGAGGGAATGATGCTATCTTCGTAGTCATTGACCATCTTTCCAAAGTGGCGCACTTCCTACCAGTTCGAGAGAGTATCACTGCTAGTCAGCTTGCTGACTTGTACATTTCTCGAATGGTGTCACTTCATGGTGTTCCACTAGAGATCCTTTCAGACCGTGGCAGTCTTTTCACTTCTCATTTCTGGGAGACTTTCCAAACTGCCATGGGAACCCATCTTTCCTTCAGTACCGCTTTCCACCCTTAGTCGAGTGGTCAGGTGGAAAGGGTTAACCAAATTCTCGAAGACACACTTTGAGCTTGTGTTATCTTATTCAGTATGGATTGGGAGAAATGTCTACCTTTTGCCGAGTTTTCTTATAACAATAGCTATCAATCCAGTCTCAAGAAAGATCCTTTTGAGATTCTCTATGGACGAAGATGTCGAACACCCTTTGGACCGGACATGATCCAGGAGGCAGAAGAGCAAGTTCGCATCATTCGTGAGAATTTGAAAACAGCCCAGTCTCGTCAAAAGAGCCAGTATGATTGTCATCATAAGGATATGACTTCTGAAGTCAGCGACAAAGCTTACCTTCAGGTTACTCCTTTGAAGGGTACCCATCGTTTCGGTATCAAGGGCAAGTTGGCTCCTCATTACATTGGTCCTTTTCGCATTCTCGCTAAACGAGGAGAGGTTGCCTACCAGTTGGAACTACCCCCACATCTTCCTCGAGTTCATGATGTTTTCCACGTCTCTCAACTCAGGCGTTGCTTCTCGGATCCCATCCGCGGAGTGACCACGAAACGCTTGATCTCCAAGATAACCTCACTTACCGAGAGTATCCGATTTGCATTCTTGATCAAGCGGAGCGTGTTACCCAATGTCGGAACATCAAGTTTCCCAAGGTTCAGTGGTCTCATCATTCCGAGAGAGAAGCTACTTGGGAGCGAGAAGATCGTCTTCGACTGGAGTACCCCACTTTCTTTCCGTCGACCCCCGAATCTCGGGATGAGATTCTTTCAAGTGGGGGCGAGTTGTCACATCCCTTGTTCTAGTATGCTCAAGGCTAGCTAGTCATGTGTGCATCGTGTTTAAATTCTATTTAAATTTGAAATGGGGATTTGTGAAACCCTCAGAATCATCTCTGAAATGACCCAAATAAAAAGTGCTCCAAAAAGGTCCAAGAAAATGCTCATGTTGCTCTCTAAAAATATTGGATAGAGATAAAAGTCAAACCAATATTTTTAAGAGCTCATAAGTATTTATTTTGGGCATTTGGAATTAATCCAGTAATTAATTGCTTTGGATATATATTTGTTATATATATAATATATGTCCAAAAATTCTGTTAATTGGTGAGGAGTTTTGGAGCAGTCCAACTAGTTCCTACAAAAATTGACAGAATTAAATAAAATGATTTAGTATTTTTATTAAATCAAAACAAATGTCAGAAAATAGAAAACAGAAACAAAATAAAAAAAGGAAGAAAACCTACCTGCGGCCAGCTCCTGTGCTGGCCCAGCACTGTGCGGCCTGGCCGGCCCAGTTGGCCATCCCAGCCCACCTATTCCCCCTCCCCTATCATGTTCCTCCCGCCAGAAGGACGGGCGCGTGCCCGAAGCGCGCACCGCCGCGCCGCACCACCTCCTCCCTCCCTGCCTGCATGTCCCTCCGCTGATGCGTCTGGATGATGCCACGTCCCTCCTAGACCCTCTCACTCTCCCCCCAGTTCTCTCCTCTCCTCTCCCTCGCTTTCTCTCTCACGGCTGAGCGCCACCGTCGCCACTGGCCACCGTTGCCGTAGCCAACCCCTCCCCTCGCCTCTCCGACATGCGCAGGAGATCCGCCTCCTCGCTCTGAAGCTCTCCGCCGAGCCACGCAAGCCAGAGTTGTAACGCCCGGATAATCTTGCTACAATAATCCCACGCTAATCATGGCACGTCATCCCGATTACTGTTGCTTTCCTCGCAATAATTCGAAACCGTTCAAATTCAAAATTCAAATTGATGAAAACAATAAAAGTTTTCAAAATTTAAAATAAAATTGTTCGGTGGTTGACGAATATTACAAAGGTAATTATAGTGCAACAGACATATTTTTATAAAATGGCTAAATGGATTAAATGTTTTAAACAGAAAAGAAATAATAAAAGAAAATACAAAAGAAAAAAAAACAAAACAAAAGGAGGGAAGCCCCCCCCCCTGCTGGACCGCGGCCCAGCTGGCCATCGGGCCAACCAGGCCGGCCCAGGTCGGCCCCCCCCCCACTCCTCTCCCTTATCCACTCCTTCCCCCCCCCCCCACTCCCCACCGACAGCCCCCACTTCCCCCCCGAAATATCCCCTCTCCCCCGATCTGGATCGGGAGGAGACCACCGCCGCCACACGCCGGACCGCCCGTCGCTGCCGAACGCCTCCCCGACTCCCTCCTCGCCGGTCGCCTCCAAGCTCCACCGCGCCCGCCTCCTAGACCCTACGCGCCCCCCACCGTGAGCTTTCCCCCCCCCCTTCGCTCCCCCGATCCCCCTGGGATCCATCCCATCTCCCCCCCCCCGCGCGCTCGGTCGCCGTGGCCGGAGCCCGCTCCAGTGCCGCGCTTGCCGCGCTCCGGCTCGCGCCGGCTCACCGCGCCCGCGTCCCTCCCCTCGCGCCTCCTCGCTCGGCCGAGGTCCCCCTCCTCTTCCCCCCTCGTTCCCCACCGCACCCGCCGTGGCCGCGTTTGGTCATCGGACCACACCGCCTCGCCCGCTCGTTGCCGTGCTCCGGCACCCCGGAGCCCCTCTACCCCCTGCGGCCATCGGCCTGCGCCCGCGTGCGCGCTCGACGCGCCGGGCCCGTGCCTCGGCCGCGCTCACAGCGGCGCCCCTGCCGAGGCCGCTCCTCCCTCCGTCCGCCCCTGTTCCGTGCGCCGTCGCCATCCCCGTCCTTCGCCCGGTTGGCGCCCGGCGAGCCCCGCCGTGGTCACCAACCCCCCTGCTCCGGCGATCTGCCGGCTCCGCCCGCCCCTGTGGTGCGCCCGAAAGAGCGGGTGCTGGGCACCGTTGCGCCCGCGCCCGTTCGGGCGACAACCGCGCGGCCATGCGCCCGAAAATCGCAAGGCCCCCTGGGGCCAATGACATGGGGGCCCCACGCCCAGAACGGTTTTATAAAAAAAAGAATTAAAAAAAATATATAAATATTAAATAAATAAATAATAATTAAATTAATTAATTAATTAAGGAATTAATTAAGTTAATTAATCATAATTAGATTAACCTAATTAACTAATTAGTTTAATTAAACAGTAATTAGATTAGCTAAACATTAATTAGACTAAACAGTCAATAGCGAACGGGACCCACCTGTCGGGCTGACGTCATAAATCCATTTTCGAATTAAATAATTAATTAATTAAATTCCAGAAATTAATAAAATCTTTCAAATATCATATCTTTTAATCAGTAACTCGGATTAAAATATTTTCAACATGAAAGTTGCTCAGAACGACGAGACGATTCCGGATACGCAGTCCGTTCGTCCGCCACACACCCCTAACCTATCGAACTCGCAACTTTTCCCCTCTGGTTCATCTGTCCGAAAACACGAAACACCGGGAATACTTTCCCGGATGATTCCCCCCTTAACCAGTACCACCTCATACCACGTTAGGGCACGCCTAGCATCGCTTCTTGACATGTCATGCCTCGATATGCATCTGTTTACTTGGTATTCATTGTTTCTTCCCTCTCTTCTGTCTGGTAGACTACGAGACCGACGCTGCTGCTGCCCAGTTCGACTACGGAGTTGACGACCCCTCTCTCTTGCCAGAGCAACCAGGCAAGCCCCCCCCCTTGATCACCAGATATCGCCTATTCTTCTCTATACTGCTTGCATTAGAGTAGTGTAGCATGTTACTGCTTTCCGTTGATCCTATTCTGATGCATAGCCTGACATTGTTGCTACACCTGTTGATACCTTACCTGCAATCCTAAATGCTTAGTATAGGATGCTAGTTTATCATCATTGGCCCTACATTCTTGTCAGTCTGCCTTGCTATACTATTGGGCCGTGATCACTCGGGAGGTGATCACGGGTATATACTATACATACATACATACTATACAGATGGTGACTAAAGTCGGGTCAGCTCGAAGAGTACCCGCGAGTGATTCACGGATTGGGGGCTGAAAGGACCTTTGTCCCGACGGCCCTCCGTGTGGATCTTTGTGGCGGAGCGACAGGGCAGGTTGAGACCACCTAGGAGACAGGTGGGCCTGGCCCTGTTCGGCGTTCGCGGATACTTAACACGCTTAACGAGATCTTGGTATTTGATCTGAGTCTGGCTACGAGCCTATACGCACTAACCATCTACGTGGGAGTAGTTATGGGTATCCCGACGTCGTGGTATCAGCCGAAGCACTTCAGACGTCAGCGACGGAGCGGCGCGCGCCGAATTGGACTGGAACGCCACTAGGCTAGGTCTGCTTTCGGCCGCGTACGCAACGTGCAGGTGTGCTATGGGCGATGGGCCCAGACCCCTGTGCGCTTAGGTTTAGACCGGCGTGCTGGCCTCTCTGTTTTGCCTAGGTGGGGCTGCGACGTGTTGATCTTCCGAGGCCGGGCATGACCCAGGAAAGTGTGTCCGGCCAAATGGGATCAAGCGTGTTGGGTTATGTGGTGCACCCCTGCAGGGAAGTTTAATCTATTCGAATAGCCGTGATCTTCAGTAACAGGACGACTGGGAGTTGTACCTTGACCTTATGACAACTAGAACCGGATACTTAATAAAACACACCCTTCCAAGTGTCAGATACAACCGGTGGTCGCTCTACCTCAGGGATATGAGGAGGGGATCGCCGGGTAGGATTATGCTATGAGATGTTACTTGGAGATGCTACTTGGAGGACTTCGACCTACCCTCTTCTGCCTGTTGCAAGACGAAGGTGACCAGAAGCGTAGTCTTCGATAAGACTAGCTATCCCCCTCTTATTCTGGCAATCTGCAGTTCAGTCCACTGATATGGCCCTTTACACATATACCCATGCATATGTAGTGTAGTTCCTTGCTTGCGAGTACTTTGGATGAGTACTCATGGTTGCTTTCTCCCCCCTTTTTCCCCTTTTCCTTCCTTTCTGGTTGTCGCAACCAGATGCTGGAGTCCAAGAGCCAGACGCCACCGTCGACGACGACCCCTACTTCACTGGAGGCGCCTACTACTACGTGCTGCCCGCTGATGACGACCTGGAGTAGTTTAGGAGGATCCCAGGCAGGAGGCCTGCGCCTCTTTCGATCTGTATCCCAGTTTGTGCTAGCCTTCTTAAGGCAAACTTGTTTAACTTATGTCTGTACTCAGATATTGTTGTTTCCGCTGACTCGTCTATGATCGAGCACTTGTATTCGAGCCCTCGAGGCCCCTGGCTTGTATTATGATGCTTGTATGGCTTAATTTATTTGTAGAGTTGTGTTGTGATATCTTCCCGTGAGTCCCTGATCTTGATCGTACACATTTGCATGCATGATTAGTGTACGATTGAATCGGGGGCGTCACAAGTTGGTATCAGAGCCGACTGCCTGTAGGAATCCCCCTTCCACACTCCTTGGCCGAAGTCGAGTCTAGTCACTACAAAACTTTTACTAACATGGCTGTGAGCCTTACGGGCCCACGTCGCCATTGGGTGGTATTAGGATCTTTTACTCCTCGACCTTTACTCTGGGACTCTGAACTCTTTTCTACTCGGGTTAAACGAATTTACTAACTCTGACATTAGGATCCCGTTACCACGTTCACCCCAAAGTTGGATAAGCCATAGTTATTCTGCAGGATAGCATTTTGAATAGTGCCCGTGTTGTCATTTGACTCCATTGAAACATCTTTGTTTTCAGATGGAACCCGCGAGGCAGGTCGTGCGCCACACTGCGGCCATTGGTGCCTCAGGATCACCTGCTGTGCTAGCTGATATGATGACCTATCTGGGTTATCGCTGGCACCCTGAGTACACCGTCTACGAGGAGTACCAGGACTTTAACCAGGAGCAGTACCGTGCCATCGTCCACCTCTACTCTCGGGAGTATGAGTCCACTACCGTGCTGCACACCGCTCATGGTGTTGGAGTGACCATCGAGATGGCAGTCCACGATGCGGCTCATGCTGCTCTGACACGTCTTCGTGGAGAGTATCAGGCATTGGACACTTCCCCTTTCAGGCACATTCCTATCGCATCTGATGTTGGTGCGGAGGGATACTACACTGCCGCCTACTCCACCGTCACCCGAGAGCCTTTCCACCATCAGCGCCTGGTTCTGCATGCTGATGGGCTGGACCGAGCTAACAGAGCTCTTCGCCACGAGTTGTACACCACTCGTCAGCACCTTTACAGGGCTCTGACGCGGTTGCACCCCTTTGTCCGGTCTGGACAGCTGCCGCGTTCTGCGATCTACCCAGCCAGGACCGTGATGCCCCACGGTGTCGGATGGCCAGAGGTGGGAAGCTACGCTCCCGCACTTGGTCCTCTTCTGCCACCTGAGCGTCGGGTTCTACACCAGAGTATCCGCGGCCCCCAGGCCACTGACGTGGAGGACTATCCGTTGCCTCACTACCAGCTGTCAGGTTACAGCTACCTTCACAGTACCTCCTGGGACTGATGTAGTCTTGCTCATTAGTCTTAGATGCACTCGCGAGCCTGCGTGCCGCCTATGATGACTTAGTCTATGTACGGAACTCTGTGTACTGAACTATATGTCCGACCCCTTTTGTAAGTTATGCCGACTATCTATGTGGTATCTGTCGTGCTCCTTTCATTATGCCTGTTTCATCATGAATGACTCTTGTCTATGCAAATTTCTCAATACTGAACTACCCCTGTTGTATATTAGCAGGATGGTTGGACCAGCTGGTCGTGGTCGTGGTGGCAACTTCCCACCACCGCCTGAGTACATGGCTGGTATGATCCAACAGCTTGAGATGAATCGCCAGTTCATGGAAAACATGATGGCTCAGTTTCCTCGCCCCAATATGAACCAGCATCCAAACACAACAACTCTGCAGGATTTCATACGCCTCAACCCAAGTGTGTACCGCAGCTCAACCCAGCCGCTTGATGCTGATGACTGGCTCCGTGACATTACCTATGAGATGGAGTCTGCTGATGTAGCCCCTGCCAGCTATGTCACTTTTGCTTCCTTCTTCCTGAAGGGACCCGCAGCGCAATGGTGGGACAGCCACAGGCGTACTCTGCCAGTTGGGACAATCATCTCCTGGCCAGACTTTCAGGCTGCCTTCCGTGCCCGCTTCATTCCTCAGGGAGTCATGGACCGGAAGAAGCGTGAGTTTCGCAACCTCACCCAAGGCAACAAGACTGTTGAAGCTTATCAGCGGGAGTTTCTGGACTTATCCCGCTATGCTGAAGAAGACATTGCAACTGATGCTCGCAGACAGGAGAAGTTCCGTGAAGGCCTTCAAGCTGACATCAAGCTCACACTTCTAGTGCATGACTTTGCCGATTTCGCCACCTTGGTGAACAAGGCCATCAATGTCGAGACTGGTCTGCAAGAACACCAGAGCTCTCAAAGGCGCAACCGTGACACGGGCTCATCTTCGGGCCCGCCCTCGCAGAAGCGTAAGATATGGATCCCGAACAGCATGTACCGTCCAACTGCACCTGCCCCAAGGCAGTCTTATGCTGCACCTCGTCTGCCGGCTGCTCCAACTAGGCAGCCGAGGCTTCCAGCTCCACCACCCCAAGCTCCTGTTCCTACCCCCGAGAATGGGTTGTGCTTCAGGTGCGGACAACCAGGGCACCGTGCTAGGGAATGCAACCAGAAACAGAATCAACTGGCCCTTCCAGCAACTGGCCGTGGGAACAACCAGGCCCGCAACAACAATGCCAAGTCTTATGGCCGTGTTCATGCCAACCACATTGATCTGAATGAAGCTCAAGACCAGCCTGCTACTGTGATGGGTACACTCCTCGTAAATTCAGTACCAGCATCCGTTTTATTTGATACAGGTGCATCGCATTCATTCATGTCAGAAGATTTTGCATACAAGCACGATGTTAAATTTGAGCAGATGAACACTTCGGTAGTGGTAAAAACCCCCGCGGGACAATGTCAGACCTCCATGGTTGGCATTGACGTCCCTGTGGAAATCGAAGGGTTGGAGTTTCGTGCCTCGCCCATTATACTGAAGTCGTCTAACATTGACCTCATTCTGGGAATGGATTGGTTAAAGGCGCATACTGCTTCTATCGTTTGCGCCACTAAGACCGTTCCATCTGCTACACCCTTCTGATGAAATAATTAGCTATGATGCTCATCTGGTTCGGAATGCCGAGGCCAGGCTTTATGCCTTAAACGCATTGAACGTTGCACCACTCAAGGGCATTGAAAACATTCCCGTCGTGCGTGAATTCCTAGACGTCTTTCCTGAAGAACTCCCAGGGATTCCCCCTGCTAGAGCTGTCGAATTCGTCATCGACTTGAAACCAGGCACCACTCCTATAGCCAAGCGACCCTACAAGATGCCGCCGCATGAACTCCTTGAGCTTAAGGAGGAAATCGATAAATCTCTTCAAAGTGGTTTCATTCGCCCAAGTTGCTCTCCTTGGGGAGCACCTTCTCTCTTTGTCAAGAAGAAAGATGGGACAAACCGATTGGTCCAAGACTACCGTCCTATAAATCAAGCTACCATTCAGAATAAGTATCCTCTTCCTCGGATCAATGATCTGTATGATCAATTGGCTGGTTCATCAGTGTTCTCTAAACTCGACTTGAGGTTGGGTTACCACCAGATCCGTGTTCGTGAGGAAGATATCCCCAAGACCGCCTTTGTGACTCGTTATGGTTCATACGAGTACACCGTCATGTCTTTCGGCTTAACCAATGCTCCAGCCACCTTCTCTCGCCTGATGAACTATATATTCATGGATTACCTCGACAAGTTCGTCGTGGTTTATCTGGATGATATTCTGGTATTTTCCAAGAACGAAGAGGAACATGCTGAACATCTTCGCCTCGTGCTGGAAAAGCTACGAGAGCATCAACTTTATGCCAAGTTCTCCAAATGTGAATTCTGGCTTCCCGAAGTAACCTATCTTGGGCATGTCATCTCTAAGGATGGTATTGCCGTCAACCCTGAACGAGTTCAGGCTATTCTCGATTGGACTCCTCCGAAGAACGTTAAGCAAGTCAGAAGTTTTCTCGGTCTCGCCAGCTACTGCCGTCGATTCGTCGAGAACTTCTCCAAGATTGCCAGGCCTCTGACTAACCTATTGCATAAGGGCGTCAAGTTCCAATGGACAGATAAATGTCAGGAAAGTTTCCAGGCACTCAAGGACAAGTTGACTTCTGCCCCAGTACTAGCTCCTCCTGATACTAAGAAGGACTTCGTCATTTACTGCGACGCTTCCCGTCAAGGACTAGGCTGTGTCCTAATGCAAGAGCGCAAA
Source organism: Triticum aestivum (assembly GCF_018294505.1). Taxonomy (NCBI): domain Eukaryota; kingdom Viridiplantae; phylum Streptophyta; class Magnoliopsida; order Poales; family Poaceae; genus Triticum; species Triticum aestivum. Next base: position 338,421,008 of record NC_057813.1, read on the forward strand.
GTGGTTGCTTATGCCTCTCGGCAATTGCACCCTCACGAAGAGAACTACCCAGTTCACGACCTCGAACTTGCTGCTGTCATCCATGCGCTAAAACAGTGGCGACATTACCTACTCGGTAATCGTTGCGAGATCTTCACTGACCACCAAAGTCTGAAGTATCTGTTTACTCAGCCAGACCTGAACCTCCGTCAGCAGAGATGGATGGAGACTGTTGCAGACTTTGATTTGGGTATTTCCTATACCCCAGGCAAGGCTAATGTAATGGCTGATGCCTTGAGCCGCAAGTCTTACTGCAACCACCTCCAGGTTCACAAAGTTCAGCCCTCACTTGTTGAAGAATTCAGAAAGCTAAACCTCCATATTGTACCTCCGGGTGCACTCGCTCCCCCTCCCCCGGAGTTCCGCAAGATGAATCTCCGTGTTGTTTCCCAGGGTTCCCTCTATACCCTGGCTGTTGAACCCGATCTCGTGGGCACCATAAAGACAATGCAGGGATTTGACTCTGAAGTCTACAAGATTAAGCAAGACCTCAAAGAAGGAGGTTCCTCATCCTTCACTATTGCTGATGATGGCGCCTTGTACTTCAAAGGCCGCCTAGTGGTGCCGTGTAAGAAGGAAAACCTGAATATGACCCAGGAGGTTATGAAAGAAGCTCATGATACGCCTCTTTGTATCCATCCTGGTAGTACGAAGATGTATCAAGACATCCGCCAGAGATTCTGGTGGTCTAACATGAAGCAAGACATTGCTCGTTATGTTGCTGAATGTGACGTTTGCCGTCGTATCAAAGCAGAACATCAAAGGCCTGCTGGAACTCTGCAACCTATATCTATTCCGGAATGGAAATGGGACCATGTCGAGATGGACTTCGTTACTGGATTCCCCAAATCGCAGAAAGGCAATGATGCTATTCTTGTCGTCATTGACCGACTTTCTAAAGTTGCACATTTTCTGGCTGTCAAGGAAACGATCACTGCTAGTCAGCTGGCAAACCTCTACATGACCAGAATTGTCTCGCTTCACGGTATTCCATTGGTTATCAGTTCAGACCGTGGCAGTTTATTCACTTCAAGATTCTGGGCAAGTTTCCAAGAAGCTATGGGCACTCATCTGTCTTTCAGCACTGCTTTTCATCCTCAGTCACAAGGGCAAGTTGAACGTGTCAACCAAGTTCTCGAAGACATGCTTCGAGCTTGTGTTATTTCCTTCGGCAAGAAATGGGAGGAATCTCTTCCGTATGCTGAGTTCTCTTATAATAATAGCTATCAAGCTAGTCTGAAGATGGCCCCCTTCGAAGTGTTATATGGACGAAAGTGCCGAACCCCTCTGAACTGGTCAGAAACTGGGGAACGTCCACTCTTCGGTCCGGATATTATCCAACATGCCGAAGAACAAGTCCGCATTATTCGCGAGAATCTCAAGACTGCTCAGTCACGTCAGAAGAGTCAGTATGACCGTCATCATAAAGACATGGTCTATCAACCTGGCGAAAAGGCCTATCTTCGCGTTACACCAATGAAGGGTGCTCACCGCTTCGGGATCAAGGGCAAGCTAGCTCCTCGCTATATTGGCCCATTCACTATTCTCGAGAGGCGTGGAAAAGTGGCATATCAATTGGAGCTTCCGCCGAACCTTTCTCAGGTTCACGATGTGTTCCATGTGTCACAACTCCGCCGTTGCTTCAAGGACCCAATCCGAGCTGTGGATCATGAAGTGCTCGAATTGCAACAGGACCTCTCCTATAAAGAGCATCCGGTCCGCATTCTCGACCAAGCTGAACGCCGCACACGCCAGAAGGCGATCAAGTTCCTCAAGGTCCAGTGGTCGAATCACTCTGAAGACGAAGCCACCTGGGAACGCGAGGATCGCCTGCGTGATGAATACCCCGCACTGTTTCCTTCTACCTCCTAAAATCTCGGGACGAGATTTCTTGTAGTGGAGGAGATTTGTAACGCCCGGATAATCTTGCTACAGTAATCCCACGCTAATCATGGCACGTCATCCCGATTACTGTTGCTTTCCTCGCAATAATTCGAAACCGTTCAAATTCAAAATTCAAATTGATGAAAACAATAAAAGTTTTCAAAATTTAAAATAAAATTGTTCGGTGGTTGACGAATATTACAAAGGTAATTATAGTGCAACAGACGTATTTTTATAAAATGGCTAAATGGATTAAATGTTTTAAATAGAAAAGAAATAATAAAAGAAAATACAAAAGGAAAAAAAACAAAACAAAAGGAGGGAAGCCCCCCCCCTGCTGGACCGCGGCCCAGCTGGCCATCGGGCCAACCAGGCCGGCCCAGGTCGGCCCCCCCACTCCTCTCCCTTATCCACTCCTTCCCCCCCCCCACTCCCCACCGACAGCCCCCACTTCCCCCCCGAAATATCCCCTCTCCCCCGATCTGGATCGGGAGGAGACCACCGCCGCCACACGCCGGACCGCCCGTCGCCGCCGAACGCCTCCCCGACTCCCTCCTCGCCGGTCGCCTCCAAGCTCCACCGCGCCCACCTCCTAGACCCTACGCGCCCCCCACCATGAGCTTTCCCCCCCCCCTTCGCTCCCCCGATCCCCCTGGGATCGATCCCATCTCCCCCCCCCCGCGCGCTCGGTCGCCGTGGCCGGAGCCCGCTCCGGTGCCGCGCTTGCCGCGCTCCGGCTCGCGCCGGCTCACCGCGCCCGCGTCCCTCCCCTCGCGCCTCCTCGCTCGGCCGAGGTCCCCCTCCTCTTCCCCCTCGTTCCCCACCGCACCCGCCGTGGCCGCGTTTGGTCATCGGACCACACCGCCTCGCCCGCTCGTTGCCGTGCTCCGGCACCCCGGAGCCCCTCTACCCCCTGCGGCCATCGGCCTGCGCCCGCGTGCGCGCTCGACGCGCCGGGCCCGCGCCTCGGCCGCGCTCACAGCGGCGCCCCTGCCGAGGCCGCTCCTCCCTCCGTCCGCCCCTGTTCCGTGCGCCGTCGCCATCCCCGTCCTTCGCCCGGTTGGCGCCCGGCGAGCCCCGCCGTGGTCACCAACCCCCCTGCTCCGGCGATCTGCCGGCTCCGCCCGCCCCTGTGGTGCGCCCGAAAGAGCGGGTGCTGGGCACCGTTGCGCCCGCGCCCGTTCGGGCGACAACCGCGCGGCCATGCGCCCGAAAACCGCAAGGCCCCCTGGGGCCAATGACATGGGGGCCCCACGCCCAGAACGGTTTTATAAAAAAAAAGAATTAAAAAAAATATAAATATTAAATAAATAATAATTAAATTAATTAATTAATTAAGGAATTAATTAAGTTACTTAATCATAATTAGATTAACCTAATTAACTAATTAGTTTAATTAAACAGTAATTAGATTAGCTAAACATTAATTAGACTAAACAGTCAATGACGAACGGGACCCACCTGTCGGGTTGACCAAGTCAACCCTGTTGACTGCTGACGTCAGCATGACATCATGCTGACGTCATAAATCCATTTTCGAATTAAATAATTAATTAATTAAATTCCAGAAATTAATAAAATCTTTCAAATATCATATCTTTTAATCAGTAACTCGGATTAAAATATTTTCAACATGAAAGTTGCTCAGAACGACGAGACGATTCCGGATACGCAGTCCGTTCGTCCGCCACACACCCCTAACCTATCGAACTCGCAACTTTTCCCCTCCGGTTCATCTGTCCGAAAACACGAAACACCGGGAATACTTTCCCGGATGATTCCCCCCTTAACCAGTACCACCTCATACCACGTTAGGGCACGCCTAGCATCGCTTCTTGACATGTCATGCATCGATATGCATCTGTTTACTTGGTATTCATTGTTTCTTCCCCCTCTTCTCTCCGGTAGACTACGAGACCGACGCTGCTGCTGCCCAGTTCGACTACGGAGTTGACGACCCCTCTCTCTTGCCAGAGCAACCAGGCAAGCCCCCCCTTGATCACCAGATATCGCCTATTCTTCTCTATACTGCTTGCATTAGAGTAGTGTAGCATGTTACTGCTTTCCGTTGATCCTATTCTGATGCATAGCCTGACATTGTTGCTACACCTGTTGATACCTTACCTGCAATCCTAAATGCTTAGTATAGGATGCTAGTTTATCATCATTGGCCCTACATTCTTGTCAGTCTGCCTTGCTATACTATTGGGCCGTGATCACTCGGGAGGTGATCACGGGTATATACTATACATACATACATACTATACAGATGGTGACTAAAGTCGGGTCAGCTCGAAGAGTACCCGCGAGTGATTCACGGATTGGGGGCTGAAAGGACCTTTGTCCCGACGGCCCTCTGTGTGGATCTTTGTGGCGGAGCGACAGGGCAGGTTGAGACCGCCTAGGAGAGAGGTGGGCCTGGCCCTGTTCGGCGTTCGCGGATACTTAACACGCTTAACGAGATCTTGGTATTTGATCTGAGTCTGGCTACGAGCCTATACGCACTAACCATCTACGTGGGAGTAGTTATGGGTATCCCGACGTCGTGGTATCAGCCGAAGCACTTCAGACGTCAGCGACGGAGCGGCGCGCGCCGAATTGGACTGGAACGCCACTAGGCTAGGTCTGCTTTCGGCCGCGTACGCAACGTGCAGGTGTGCTATGGGCGATGGGCCCAGACCCCTGTGCGCTTAGGTTTAGACCGGCGTGCTGGCCTCTCTGTTTTGCCTAGGTGGGGCTGCGACGTGTTGATCTTCCGAGGCCGGGCATGACCCAGGAAAGTGTGTCCGGCCAAATGGGATCAAGCGTGTTGGGTTATGTGGTGCACCCCTGCAGGGAAGTTTAATCTATTCGAATAGCCGTGATCTTCGGTAACAGGACGACTTGGAGTTGTACCTTGACCTTATGACAACTAGAACCGGATACTTAATAAAACACACCCTTCCAAGTGCCAGATACAACCGGTGGTCGCTCTACCTCAGGGATATGAGGAGGGGATCGCCGGGTAGGATTATGCTATGAGATGTTACTTGGAGATGCTACTTGGAGGACTTCGACCTACCCTCTTCTGCCTGTTGCAAGACGAAGGTGACCAGAAGCGTAGTCTTCGATAAGACTAGCTATCCCCCTCTTATTCTGGCATTCTGCAGTTCAGTCCACTGATATGGCCCTTTACACATATACCCATGCATATGTAGTGTAGTTCCTTGCTTGCGAGTACTTTGGATGAGTACTCACGGTTGCTTTCTCCCCCCTTTTTTCCCCTTTTCCTTCCTTTCTGGTTGTCGCAACCAGATGCTGGAGTCCAGGAGCCAGACGCCACCGTCGACGACGACCCCTACTTCACTGGAGGCGCCTACTACTACGTGCTGCCCGCTGATGACGACCTGGAGTAGTTTAGGAGGATCCCAGGCAGGAGGCCTGCGCCTCTTTCGATCTGTATCCCAGTTTGTGCTAGCCTTCTTAAGGCAAACTTGTTTAACTTATGTCTGTACTCAGATATTGTTGCTTCCGGTGACTCGTCTATGATCGAGCACTTGTATTCGAGCCCTCGAGGCCCCTGGCTTTATTATGATGCTTGTATGACTTAATTTATTTGTAGAGTTGTGTTGTGATATCTTCCCGTGAGTCCCTGATCTTGATCGTACACATTTGCGTGCATGATTAGTGTACGATTGAATCGGGGGCGTCACAAGAGTGCCCTGGAAAGCCGTCAACATCGCCATCTTCGCCTCTGGCCACCGGAGATCGTCCTCGCCGCCACGCCGCCATCCGGCCTTCCCCGAGCTTGCTGACGACGCCATCGAGACTGTTGTGAGCCCCGCCGTCGATTCCCCCTACTTCCCTGCCCTTCTGCACCCTCCATCCCCTCTGCCGCTCAAGCCCGAGCTCTGGCTGCCGTCGTGAGCTTCGCTCCAGTGAGTTCCGGCCACCCTGCGTCCTCCAGTCGCCTCCACTGGATGCGGACGAGCCCAGGCTACGCCCCAGTGCTCTCAGCCGCCGCCCCCGTGCACCGCAGCGCTGCGCCCACCCTCGGCCGAACTCCGGCCGCCGCCCCGAGCTCCGCTCCGGCGAGCTCCAGCCGTCCCCGCCTCTCCCACTTGCTCCAGATGAGGCGGACGAGCGCTGGCTCCTCGCCAGTGGTCTCCGCCGCCCAAATGGTCGCCGGAGCAACGATCCTGAGCCCCTCCACCGCGTCCAGCCTCGCTGGCGGCTAAACACCTGCGGGATTGACCGGGTCAACCCCGCTAACTAACCCCCTCCCCCCTGTGACACTGACATGTGGGGCCTGGCCCTGCTAATTTTCAGTTTAAGATTAGCTTGACAATTAATTAACTCTGTTAATTAACCATGACATTGACGTGTGGACCCCACACGTCAGGTTTGACCTGGTTAGCCACGTTGACTTGCTGACGTCACGCTGACGTCAGGCTAACGCAATTATTTATTTTCTGGAGTTTAATTCTATTAAATCAGGAAATTCTAGAAAATTAGCAAAACTTCAAAAAATCATAGAAATTCAACCGTAACTCAGATTGAAATAATTTATATATGAAAAATTATCAGAAAAAGGCAATCTATCCATCTGTGCCAATTTCATGCATGACAAACCAACTTATACCTGCTGTATATGTGAAAACACATAAATGGCAATTTCAAAGACTTAGCTTGGAGTTGCATTTGAATTCTTGATTCAAATGGACTTCAACGAAATGAATGCTAGCTGCATTAGCTCAAACAACATCATGTATTCGTGCCATGTTCATGCATCGTATTGTTGCGTATGATTGTTTATTGATTGCCGACACCGTTCCTTCTCGATAGGTCCTGCCCCGGAGAGTGTTCCAGGGTACCTCCCCGAGGAGCTGTGCCACCTTGTTGATCTGCCAGGCAAGCAAACCCCCTTGTTCATTCTGATACAATCCTACTCTCTCGCTCCTGCTCATAGTTATTGCATTAGGACAACAATGTTTCAACTGCTAGTTGTGCTGCAGTAGTTGAACCCATTCCTCTGCATCACCTGTCATTGCCACAGTAAATAGTTGAAACCCACTAGCATGTGCAGGAGTTGATTGAGCCATGTTGTGTTCCTACCATGCCATGCCTTCTATTGGTTAGAGTTGTGTCAGGTCTAATTCATTGGGAATGAATTGGAGTGTTATGATATGTTCTGGTGCTGAGAGTGAAGTGTGTGAACACGATTTGGTAAAGGTAGCGGTGAGAGGCCATGTAGGAGTACATAGTGGGTTGTCTCACTGGAACCGTCCTTAAGCACTCAGTTCTATGTATGTTGTCCAATGACTCGATACTACCACACATTGGAATGCTTAAGTGCCCCTCTCGACTTATTAACCAACTTGGTCTCTGTCCAGGAGTTGCAATTAGTCTCTGGTGCTTGTAGTGTTAGTAGTCTACCAAGTGGCACCCGGCCAGGTGGGCTTGGGACAGACTAGGCACAGTGGCACGGTGTACCAAGTGGCACCCGGATGGTGGGCTTGGGAACCCTGCTCACATCGTTTGGGGTCGTGAGCGACACCCCGGCCGGATCTCCTTGCGGATGGAACCCGATTAGGCGATAAACCTGGACTAGAGTCTTGTGTGGTTAGTCAGGTCGTGGCTGACACCCTCGCCAGGCTTCCGCTTGAAGGTTGCTGACATACATGACGTGTACATGGGGGTAAGTGGCGAGAGCGTGTGTGAAGAAGTACACCCCTGCAGGGTTAATATGATCTATTCCAATTGTCGGGTCCGCGGTTATGGACTTCTTGGATGCTTACATGGTACATAGACAACTTGAACTGGATACTCGAAAATGCTCAAGACAAGTGTGAGTGCTATGGATGGCCTTCTCGTAGGGAGACGTGGATGAATCCATGGTAGGGTATTGTGTGGTGATTAGTGGACTCGTGTGCGCCATATCACCTCAAATAAGTTTCTCGTAGTCGTAGAACAGGATAGCCACTGAGTCAAAGCTGGCTTGCTGCAACTAAACACCACATTACCTTCTTGATACAAATGCATGTATGATAGGATCTGATGTAAGTCTTGGTGAGTACCTTTGTACTCATGTTGCTTTATTTATGTTTTTGCAGCAGAGACTTCGGTCTTACTAGTGTTCTCGTGGACTTCGACAAGTAGCTTGTACCTCAGCTATGATCTTGATAGGATGTTGTAGATAGTCGGGCTCTTCAGCCTTTTTCATTTGTAGATGTCTGTACTCAGACATGTAATGCTTCCGCTTGTTGCTTGTTTGCTCTGAATGTTGGGTCATGTGACCCCTGTTTGTAATTAATGCTATGATGGTTCTTTGAGCCTTATCTATATGAGTTGTTGAGTTATGCTGTGATGCCTTGTTGTACAACACATACTTGCATGTTATGCGTATGTGTAATGTGTATTGCTATGTGTGGGATCTGACTATCTAGTTGTTTATCCTTAGTAGCCTCTCTTACTGGGAAATGTCTCCTAGTGCTTCCACTGATCCCTGGTAGCTTGCTACTGCTCCGGAACACTAAGGCTGGCCGGCATGTGTCCTTCTTCGTTCCTGTGTCTGTCCCTTCGTGGAAATGTCACGCGGTGTCTACCAGAGTCCTATTAGCCTGCTACAGCCCGGTTTACCGGAGTCCTGCTAGCCCAGTTGCTACAGCCCGGATTCACTCGCTGATGACCGACACGTTCGATGCTGGGTCATGTATGCCTATCCCTGTAAGTTAGTGCCACTTCGGGTTCACGACTAGCCATGTCAGCCCGGGTACTTTGTCATATGGATGGTAGTGACACTATCATATACGTGTGCCAAAAGGCGCAAACGGTCCCGGGCATGGTAAGGCGACACCCGTGGGAATACCGTGCGTGAAGCCGCAAAGTGATATGAGGTGTTACATGCTAGATCAGTGTGGCATAGAATCGGGGTCCTAACATTATCATCGAGAAATATTTGAATCTCCTCTGAATTCTTTTGTGTGATTGGTTATCTTTGCAGGTCTCTTCAAATTATCAGTTTGGTTTGGCCTACTAGATTGATCTTTCTTGCAATGGGAGAAGTGCTTAGCTTTAGGTTCAATCTTGCAGTGTCCTTTCCCAGTAACGGCAGGGGAAGCAAGGCACGTATTGTATTGTTGCCATCGAGGATACAAATATGGGGTTTATATCATATTGCATGAGTTCATCCCTCTACATCATGTCATCTTTCTTAATGCGTTACTCTATTCTTCATGAACTTAATACTCTAGATGTAGGCAGGAGTCGGTCGATGTGTGGAGTAATAGTAGTAGATGCAGAATCATTTCAATCTACTTGTTGCGAACGTGGTGCCTATATACATGATCATTCCTTGATACTCTCATAACTATGCACTTTTCTATCAATTGCTTGACAGTAATTTGTTCACCCATCATAATACTTATGCTATCTTGAGAGAAGCCACTACTGAAAGCTATGGCCCCCGGGTCTATCTTTTATCATATAAGTTTTCCATCTACTTTTATTTGCATCTTTTCTTTCCAATCTATATCATAAAAATACCAAAAATATTTATCTTATCTTATTATCTCTATCAGATCTCACTTTCGCAAGTTACCGTGAAGGGATTGACAACCCCTTTATCGCGTTGGTTGCGAGGTTCTTGTTTGTTTGTGTAGGTGCGTGGGACTTTTGAGGAGCCTCCTACTGGAATACCTTGGTTCTCAAAAACTAAGGGAAATACTTACGCTACTTCGCTGTATCACCCTTTCCTCTCCAAGGGAAAAACCAACGCATGCTCAAGAGGTAGCAAGAAGGATTTCTGGCACCGTTGCCGGGGAGGTGTTCGCTCAAGTCAAGACATACCAAGTACCCATCACAAACTCATCTCCCTCACATTGCATTATTTGCCATTTGCCTCTCGTTTTCCTCTCCCCCACGTCACCCTTGCCGTTTTATTCACCCTCTCTTTTCTATTCGCCCTCTCTTTCCCAATCTCCTCTCTCTTTCGCTTGCCTTTTGTGTTCTTGTGTGTTGGATTGCTTGTCATGATGGCTCAAGATAATACCAAATTGTGTGACTTTTCCAATACCAATAATAATGATTTCCTTAGCACTCCGATTGCCCCTCTTAATGATGCTGAATCTGGTGAAATCAATGCTGCTTTGTTGAATCTTGTTATGAAAGATCAATTCTCCGGCCTTCCTAGTGAAGATGTCGCTACTCATCTAAACAACTTTGTGGATTTGTGTGATATGCAAAAGAAGAGAGATACGGATAATGATATTGTTAAATTGAAGTTATTTCCGTTTTCACTTAGAGATCACGCTAAAACTTGGTTTTCGTCTTTGCCTAAAAATAGTATTGATTTGTGGAATAAGTGCAAAGATGCTTTTATCTCTAAGTATTTTCCTCCCGCTAAGATCATCTCTCTTAGAAACGATATTATGAATTTTAAACAACTTGATCATGAGCATGTTGCCCAATCTTGGGAAAGAATGAAATTAATGATTCATAATTGTCCTACTCATGGTTTGAATTCACTACTAGGAAAAGGGCTATAGATGAAATGGATACTAATGGCGCACCTGTCATGTGGTGCGCCACTACTATATAGCAGTGGCGCACCATGTGCAGGTGCGCCATTAGAGTGGAAGACACTAATGGCGCACCAGGCACATGGTGCGCCACTAGTAACAATTTTTTTTATTTTTTCAAACATACTAATGGCGCATCCTGGCACAGTGCGCCATTACTAGTGATAACTAGTAATGGCGCACCGGCCACACAGTGCGCCACTACTGTTGTTTTTTATTCTTTTTTTGCAAAACTACTAATGACGCACCGTGGCACAGTGCGCCATTACTAGTTTAAACTAGTAATGGCTTACTGTGCCACGGTGCGCCATTAGTGTATATATTATTTTTATTATTTTTTTGCAAAACTACTAATGGCACACCACCAGCAGGTGCGCCATTAGTAACTAGGGTTACTAATGGCACATTTGTAGGTGGTGCTCCATTAGTAACCTGGGACCAGCTAGATATTTTGGACAGCCACCTACACACGCACTTTCCCCACTTCATTCTCTCCACCTCCTCCTCCAAGCTTGTCTCGGCTGCCTCCTCCTCCTCACCTCATTTGCACCATAGATTCATCCAAATTAAGTGGTTAAATTACCTTTTTTGATAGGTAAGTAAGGGGGGAAGTTATCTTTATGTTGTTCTCCCTCTCCAACAACGTGCACATGCACTTTTTGTGGCCTAGCTAGATCTATGTATGTTCGTGGTGTTGCATATGTCTGTGGTGTTGCACATATGTTTGTGTTTGCAGGTACCGGTATTTCAAATGTGATAGTTGCCAATATTTTGTCGGAATGTTGATTCATTTCTGTTTCGGCGAGAATTTTGGCACAATGCATTCTTTTTTGTCCTATTTTTAGGGAAAGTCATGCCAAAAATTTTCTTTGTTCTAAAATATCGTTTTGCTCTACCCCGCAGGCGACCATGGTCCGCACGATGACCGAAGGCAGCATGAATAGGTTTTTGAGCTCCGCGAAAGCCGAGATGCTTCAAAAGAATGAGACAGAGATAAGATGTCTGTGTCGAAGATGCAAGCTGAAGAGCCTTATTGCGGACCCGGATTCCGGGAAGGTGCGGGACCACCTGCTCTTGCGTGGTTTCATGGGTGGCTATCGGTGGCAAGGTGATGAAGATGACTATGAAGTTGTCCATGGGAGCCGGGCAAGAAATCAGCAAGACTTGGGCGGGCGAGAAGACGAAGAATCTCCAGGACATGATCACGATGGTGATGCTGTACACAGTCATCATGTAGAAGATGCAGGACATGATGATAAGGAAGATGCCGGAGCAGACGAAGGGCATGATCATGAAGATGAAGATGTCGGCGGAGTAGACGACGATGGACCAACGATGGGCTGGGTGCAGCACCCTCATATTCAAGAGCTGCTTCTCAAGCAGACAGATAACGCAAGAGCTGCCGCCCGAGAGAAAGCCAAGCTGGATCAACTGGAGATAGACGCGGTTACTCCATTGTATGAAGGATGCAGGCCCGAGGATACCCGCCTGAAAGTAACGCTCATGGCTCTGGAGATGAAGGTAAAACACAAAATGACCGACGCATGCTTCGACGAGAACATGTCATTCTGGCACGAACGTCTTCCCAAGGGGAACAAGTGCCCGACCAGTTTCGAGGAGGCGAAGAAAATCGTGTGTCCTCTGGATTTACCGCACGTGAAATACCATGTGTGCATGAACAATTGCATCATTTATCAGGACGAGCACGCGGAGTCTACCATATGTCCGGTGTGCGGCGTCACTCGATACAAGAAGAGGAAGAAAGCTCCTCGAAAAGAGGTGTGGTACTTTCCGATCACTCCTCGTCTGCAGCAGTATTTCGCGGACCCTAAGGTAGCAAAGCTCCTGCGTTGGCACGTGGATAGGGAGGAGAAGAAGCGAGAAGATGATGCAAATGATCTGGAGATAAATAAAAAAGACAAGATGCTGAGTCACCCTAAGGATGGGAGCCAGTGGCAAGCGTTGAAGTTCGTACACCCAGAATTTGGGAAGGATCCATGGAACATTGTGCTGGGCGCGAGCACCGATGGAGTCAATCCGTTTGGCAGCCAGAGAAGCACACATAGCACCTGGCCTGTGTTTGTGTGGATGTACAACCTTCCTCCCTGGTTGTGCATGAAGAGGAACTACATTCACATGAGTATGCTAATTGAAGGGCCGAAACAACCAGGGAACGACATCAATCTGTATTTGGGGCTGCTGAAAGAGGATCTAGACATGCTATGGAAAACGCCAGCCAATACGTGGGACGCCGCAGAGAAAGAATATTTCCCTATGAGAGCCGCACTGCTCACGACGGTGCACGACTATCTCGGTTATGGATATCTTGCGGGGCAGGTGGTCCATGGATTTTCTGGATGCGTCAGGTGCATGGATGACACAACATATCGCCAGCTAGATAGAGATCCCGGGTCTTTGAAAACCGTGTTCATGGGACATCGAAGGTGGCTTCGCGATGATGACCTGTGGTGGAAATGCAAGGATCTATTCAATGGTAAAACCGAACCCCGAAGACGCCCGCGTACGAGGAGCGGCGAGGAAATAGACTAGCTGTTGAAAAATTGGAAAGATTGCCCACTGCCGGGAAAGAAGCAAAAGGCGCCAGAGCCAGGAAAGAAGCGAAAGGCGCCAGAACCACTGCTGAAGGTGTGGAAAACGAGGTCTGTTTTCTGGTACTTGCCATACTGGAAGATCCACCGTGTGCCTCACAGCCTTGGTGTCATGCATATCACGAAGAACGTGTGCGAGAGTCTGCTTGGTACCCTGCTCAACATGCCAGAGAGGACCAAAGATGGGCCGAAAGCAAGGGCAGACTTGAAATCAATGAGCATCAGGGAGGAGCTTCACGCTAATGATTATGATGATGATGATGAGGCGAAGCAGGACACGGAAAGTTGTCGCAAAGGCAAAAAGGCCAAGAAGACCAGAAATGACTACCCTCTCGCGTGCTTCACTCTAAGTCAGGAGGTGATCGATCAGTTTTTCACCTGCCTCGTAGGAGTAAAACTTCCTTATGGTTACGCGGGGAAGATAAGCAGATACCTAGACACAGCGAAGCAGAAATTCAGAGGGATGAAGTCTCACGACTGTCACGTGCTGATGACGCAGATACTTCCAGTTGTAATCTATGGGATCATGGACGTGCACGTCCGTGAAACACTATTTGGCCTATGCAACTTTTTCGACGTCAACTCTCGGAAGTCGGTTGGCGTGAGGCAACTCAGAAGGCTACAGGAAGAGATCGTGGTGATACTATGCGAGCTTGAGATGTACTTCCCGCTCGCATTCTTCAACGTTATGGTGCATCTTCTGATCCAACTCGGGCCGACATTCCTGCACAGCATGATGCCGTTCGAAAGGATGAATGGTGTCATCAAAGGATACGTTCGCAACATGTCACACCCAGAGGGAAGCATAGCCTCTGGGAAGCATAGCCAGGGGCTTTCTGACCAAAGAGTGCATCTCCTACTGCATGAATTATCTAGGCATCGAGAACCCCATTGGTCTGCCCGTCAACAGGCACCTCGGCAGGCTCGCTGGATGGGGTCACCGTGAGGATCGCCGCGAGGGTCGCCGCGAAATGCATGTCGACTTCGAGGGTCGACTCGCCGACTTTGAAAGAGCAAACCTAGTCGCGCTAAAACACATAGACGTGGTCGATCCTTGGGTGGTAGAGCACAAAACCTTTATTGAGAAGACGTACAATAACTGAGGCCAATAGAGGACGGACGGAGATATAATCAAAGAGCACAACTCATGTTTCACGCGTTGGTTCAAGTAGAAGCTTCTGTCGTACCCTTTACATGAGGATTCTTCCGCGGAAGAACAACTCATATTCGCCTTGTCACAGGGTGACGAGCACAACCTGATGACGTATGAGGCGTACGATATCAACGGCTACACATTCTACACTGAGGGAAAGCACATGAAGAGCGATGGTTATCAGAATTCCGGGGTAACGATGGAATCCTACACCGGTAACGACAAGGACAGATACTACGGAAGGATCGAGGAGATGTGGGAGCTAAGCTACGCTGGAGAGAAGGTCTCGATGTTCAGTGTCAGATGGACCAAGAGCGTCATAAAAGAAGACCAATATTTCACCACCATGGTTATACCCGAAGCCAAATCCAAGACCGCGGGCGCAAACGTCACCGCGAAAAATGAGCCATGGGTACTGGCTTCCCAAGTGGACCAATGCTTCTTCATTACCGACCTGCCAAAGCCCAGTCGTGTTGTCGTGAGGAGAGGCAAAAGGAACATCATCGGAATGGATGGAGTCGCCAATGAGCAAGACTTCGACAAGTACGGCGACCCGAAGATGGAACATGACGACGACGATGAAGTATCATCATACACCACAAGAAGAAGTAGGACCACCCTACCTAAAGGACGTCCGCTCAAGAGAAGAACTCCATTTAGGAAAAATAAGGGCAAGAAGATTGTGAACAGATAGCTAGCTAAGATCGATTGTATTTAAATTGTAGCCTTCATTTCTCGATTGTATTTCATGGGCACTTTAATTTTGAACTCATGAATATTTTCTAAATTTCATGGACACTCGATCTCGATCCCCCTCCATCTCGATCGCTATCCCACCTCGCCAGATCCGGTCCCCCTCGCCGCCGAGCACCCCCCGCACCCTCTCCCCCGCTCCACCGGCCGCCGCCGCCGACCCCCGTACCCGCACCCTACCCCGCTCCACTGCCGCCGATGACCCACCGCACCCTCCCCCGCTCCACCACCGTCGACGACCCACCGCACCCTCCCCCGCTCCACCGGCCGCCGCTGCTGACCCCCCGCACCCTCCCCCGCTCAACCGCCGCTGACGACCCACCGCACCCTCCCCCCCCCCCCCGCTCCACCGCCGCCGAGCACTCCCCCGCACCCTCTCCCCTGCTCCACCGGCCGCCGTCGCCGACCGGCCCCCGCACCCTCCCCCGCTCCACCACCGTCGACGACCCACCGCACCCTCCCCCGCTAATGGCGCACCGCTGCGGGGTGCGCCATTAGTAAGCTTCCCCCCTTAGCTCTCCCTCTCGCCAGATCCCCTTCATCCCTCTCCCTCGCCAGATCCACACGCGAGTTGCCCCGACACTGCGGCCCCAACACCCGCCGGACTCTAGCCCCGCCGCCCCCACGCCCCCCACCAACGCAGCTCCCCCGCGTTGCCGCCCCCGCGCCCCCACCACTGCAGCTCCCCCGCGCCGCCGCCCCAGCACGTACGTCCCCTCCCTCCCTTCCCCCTAGCTTCTCCTCCTCCTCCTCTCACCGCCCATGCCTTCTTCTGCTCGGAAGGTCAAGAAGGCGGCCCCTTCCTCCGGATCGCCGCCCACAACCTCCTCAACGTCGGTGCCCGAGAAGGCCGTGTCGGCGCCACCCGCCGCCCTCGCGCCGGACTCGCCGCCCGCGCCCAAGCTCAGGCCCGCCCCCACGCCCTACGAGGCGCACCACCGGCCGACCAAGTCCCAGACGTCCCCGTCCCCGCCGCTGCCGGACTATGTGCCGCCCCCTCCGCCCAAGCCCAAGCCGGAGCCCAGGCTATCCAAGCTCGAGGTATCCCCCTTTTTCTTCTCTTGTGTATGATTGCGAATAGTTGACTTTGCAATGCTTGTCTCTGTGTTCGTCCGATTGCCAATAATTCTTAGAATAGTCGAATCTGAACTGCATCTAAGAACCCATGGTTGTGCTTATTTCTGAAGATGGAATTAACTATGACCTCCTGATCATAGAAAAAAATTTGTGTAGTTGATAGCTTTCTTTCTGAAGACGGAATGAACTATGACCTGATGATCACAGAAACATATTTTGCATCTGATAGGTTTCCTCTCTCGTTGCCCTAGTGAGGACCATGATGATCATGGCACTAGAAAATATTTATTGCTTAATTCCCTCTTGCAATTTTCTATGAAAATAATGACATGTTAAGCGGTTAAGGTCTGACTGTTAATTTACAACCTTGTTCGGTGTTATATTGGATGGCAAATTTGTACAGGTTAGTCGGTTGTGCTTCGCCCTGAAATTGGAATGTTAAGTGTACTGTTGAGTTCAGTCAAGTGTACTCCTTGAATAAACCATGCTTATTTTTGTAGCATATTACTGATACAAATGTTTCTGCCAAAAAAGAAGCTGTGTTGATCCTTGATAAACTGGAATATTATTTTCCTTTCATCTTGCAAATTTTTTTGTTTGCTTGGCGCACATGTACAATTTAATTGGTCATACTTTGCCCTGAATTAATCATTTTGAGACAGAGGGAGTATGTTACAAGTGTAGTGACGAGGTCAGTCATGTAAACTGTTGTACCAGAATGATGAAACGTTGCATCACAGATCTTTGGAGCAGACTAGTGCTCTTGGAATGCTAATCGCGCTTAGGAGAAATACTTAAGATTATTTCCCCCACAATGCATAGCAATTGTCTGCCAGCAGTCATGTGGCTTCACATTGCTGGCATCGGTTGTGTTGTGTCACATGGCCCAAATACAAGTGTCGCTTTGCTTTGAATGTGCCGATGAAGTAGATATAGATAGGCTTTCTGCGTTTTGTCACATTTGCTTCAAGTAGATAGGCTTTGCGCATTTCGTGTTGTGATAGGTATGTGGTGGCCGTTGTTGCACTTGTTGGATGTATGCAATTCTGTTGGTCTCATGTGTCATGTGTAACGTTCCTCTAGTTAATTGGGCAGTTGTATTGTACTAGTGTGTCTCTTCCTGCCAATCTGAATGCTGTTGAATAAGAAAAATAAAAGTCTAGGAACCGATCTTGTGAATTTTACTGCCAATCTGTTAATCTGAATGTTGCTGGATAAGAAACATACAAGTTTGGAACTTCTCTCTCTTGTGAGCTTTGCTGTCAAACTGAATGTTGCTGAATAAGAAATGTACTACAAGTTTGGGACTTCTCTTATGAAACACAAGTTGCTTCATCTTTTGCTTTGGATCAGATGGAATAACATGATCACGATGTTTCTTTTTAATCAGTAAACCTAGGTGTTCGTCACCTGTGGCCTTAAGATAGAAATGTATGTTGCTATTTTCTGTTGATTCTTTCTGGCCAGTTCATTCATCATTTAGGGATTGATGTATGGAGGCCTGTCTACTTGCTGCTAATACAACATAATATTTTATATGAGCAGGGTGAACAACCTTCAGGTCCCGGGAATCTACTCAAGGCTACAGACACTTCTTGTCTCACTTCTTTTACCATCGGTATAATATTCATATTAAGGAGTTTCTATAAATTCATTGTTCTTGTAAGCATCAGGACTTTTTTTTAATGGAAATTTACAGTATGTTTGAGGGTGAACATTAAGCAATGTTTGTTGTCAAACAAATTAAGAATTTTTTAATTTATGTATTTACTATTTTTTTTATTTTACTGATCAAGATGGTGTATCTGAGCTCGGGAGCAGACACTCCACGTCATGAACTCCTGATTTGTCCCTCTATGCATGGTGTGCATATATTATTTGCCTATTTGGTAAAAAAACAGTTTAGTTGCCTATTTGGTATGCTTGTCATGTCACTTGTAGTACAAGCTTAGTTAGGAGTACTCCATCTAGTAGTAATTAATTTGTGTGGCTGTGGAAGTCACTTGCTTTGGCATAGTAATGTTTTTATTCCAATATTATTTTGTGGTGGTGTGGGTAGCAAGGTGCATGCTACTTGTGATCTTCTAAAATGACCCATTGGGGACTTCATTACACGGGGATAATGATTTTGCAGGTACCCCAAGAGGCCATTGAGTTTGCCGGAATGTCGATTAACTTCCGTTCCAGCAAATTCGGGTACTCCATATGTCCTATTTTCAGCAAAGGTCATGCTGAAATTTTCCGTGAATTTTAGCATGACTTTGCTAAAAATCGGACATATGGGGCACTTGCTACTAATGCATGGGACGGGGTATCTTAGTACTTAATTAAGTAGGATCAACTGCCCCTTTATTCTTGCTGCATTAAACGATAGGTGGCAATAGAGCCAAGTGATTAGGCCCAACTTAGAATTCTCCTTAGCATCGATAAACCCTAGATGATAAACCCAACATAGGTGGCAATAGAGCCAAGTGGTTAGTGCCAAGTGATTAGGCCCAACCTAGGATGCCTCGGCATCGATAAACCCTAAATGATGAAAACATAACTTAGCATTTAGGGTGCCTCGGCGTCGACAAACCCTAAATGATGAAACCTTGGCTTTTAGGGTGCCTCGGTGTCGATGAGAACCTAAATGATGTACGCTTAGGCTTTTAGGGTGCCTCGGCGTCGACAAACCCTAAATGATAAAAGCTTAGCTTTTAGGATGCCTCGGTGTCGACAAACCCTAAATGATGAGACCATGATATTCTTCCTTGACAATAACCAACTTTTTGACCAAACTTTTTTCCTATTTAGAGTGAAACATGGCCCACAACGATGAGGACGGCGGTTCGGGCGGCAAGCAATTCTGGGAGCTGTCCCAGGAGTTGGAGGAAGAACCTCACCCCTATGAGGACGCCGTGGAAGACACCGATCCTGACTACACAACCCCTAGTGGCGTCGGGGATGACACCACTGATGGTGCCGCCGAGGATGCCACCACTGATGATGGCGGCGCACGCACAGATGGCAGCCAACCGAAGAGGCAATGGAAAGACCGGCGCCCGAACATGCTCGGCACCGTCAAGGAGGAATATACTGAAGTGAACTCCGAAGGGCATCCGACGGCGACCAAAGAAGTAGTCAAGGGGTACTCGGTTTAGCTCGGGTGCATTCTCCGAAGCACCGTCTCGATCAACACCGAGAACCTAAGGCATAAGGACCGAGGGAATTTGTGCAGCCTCCTCTTCATGAAGCTGCACGAACGATACAAGTTTGTGATGCCCCCGATTCAGTCGTACACTAATCATGCACGCAAACGTGTACGATCAAGATCAGGGACTCACGGGAAGATATCACAACACAACTCTAAAACATAAATAAGTCATACAAGCATCATAATACAAGCCAGGGGCCTCGAGGGCTCGAATACAAATGCTCGATCATAGACAAGTCAGCGGAAGCAACAATATCTGAGTACAGACATAAGTTAAACAAGTTTATCTTAAGAAGGCTAGCACAAACTGGGACACAGATCGAAAGAGGTGCAGGCCTCCTTCCTGGGATCCTCCTAAGTAACTCCTGGACGTCGTCAGCGGCCTTCACGTAGTAGTAGGCACCTCCAGTGTAGTAGGAGTCGTCATCGACGGTGACGTCTAGCTCCTGGGCTCCGGCATCTGGTTGCGACAACCAGGTAGAAGGGAAAAGAGGAAAAGAGGGAGAAAAGCAACCGTGAGTACTCATCCAAAGTACTCGCAAGCAAGGAGCTACACTACATATGCATGGGTATATGTGTAAAAAGGCAATATTGGTGGACTGAACTGCAGAATGCCAGAATAAGAGGGGGATAGCTAGTCCTATCGAAGACTATGCTTCTGGCAGCCTCCGTCTTGCAGCATGTAGAAGAGAGTAGATTGTAGTCCTCCAAGTAGCATCGCATAGCATAATCCTACCCGGCGATCCTCCCCTCGTCGGCCTGTGGAAAAGCGATCACCGGGTTGTCTGTGGAACTTTTCTGGGTGTATTTTATTAAGTATCCAGTTCTAGTTGTCATAAGGACAAGGTACAACTCCTGGTCATCCTTTTACCGAGGGACACGGCTATTCGAATAGATAAACTTCCCTGCAGGGGTGCACCACATAACCCAACACGCTCGATCCCATTTGGCCGGACACACTTTTCTGGGTCATGCCCAGCCTCGGAAGATCAACACGTCGCAGCCCCACCTAGGCACAACAGAGAGGTCAGCACGCCGGTCTAAATCCTATGCGCGCAAGGGTCTGCTCCCATCGCCCATTGCACACCTGCACGTTGAGTGGGCAGCCGGAAGCAGACCTAGCAACCTCCATTATAAAGGAAGTTGCGTTAACGCAGTCCAACCCGGGGCGCGCCGCTTAGTCGCTGACGTCACGAAGGCTTCGACTGATACCACGACGTCGAGTGCCCATATCTTTCCCGCGTAGTTGGTTAGTGCGTATAGGCCAGTGGCCAGACTCAGATCAAATACCAAAATCTCGTTAAGCGTGTTATTATGAAGTAACCGCGGACGCCGACCAGGGCCAGGCCCACCTCTCGCCTAGGTGGTCTCAACCTGCCCTGTCGCTCCGCCACAAAGTAACAGTCAGGGGCCGTCGGGAACCCAGGCCCACCTCTACCGGGATGGAGCCACCTGTCCTTCCAGCCCCCACATCAGAATCACTTGCGGGTACTCAACGAGCTGACCCGACTTTAGTCACCATTTGTATAGTATGTATATATGTATAGTATATACCCGTGATCACCTCCCATGTGATCACGGCCCGATAGTATAGCAAGGCAGACTGGCAAGAATGTAGGGCCAATGATGCTAAACTAGCATCCTATACTAAGCATTTAGGTTTGCGGGTAAGGTATCAACGACTGTAGCAACAATGACAGGCTATGCAACAGAATAGGAGTAACCAAACAGTAACATGCTACACTACTCTAATGCAAGCAGTATAGAGAAGAATAGGTGATATCTGGTGATCAAGGGGGGGGGGCTTGCCTGGTTGCTCTGGCAAGGAGGGGTCGTCAACTCCGTAGTCAAACTGGGTAGTAGCAGCGCCGGTCTCGTAGTCTACCAGAGAGAAGAGGGGGAAGAAACAGTAAATACAATGCAAACATAAGCATGACGATGCATGACATGACAAAGCGTGATGCTAGGCATGCCCTAACGCGGTATGAGGTGATACCGATGAAGGGGGGAAACATCCGAAAAAGTATCCCCGGTGTTTCGCGTTTTCGGGCAGAGGAGCCGGAGGGGGAAAGTTGCGAGTTCGGTATGTTAGGGATGTGTGGCGGACGAACGGGCTGCGCATCCGGATTCGTCTCGTCATGCTGAGCAACTTTCATGTACAAAGTATTTACATACGAGTTACGGATTATCTTATATTAATTTTTAAAGTTTTACTTCATTTTCTGAATTTCCTGGAATTGTTTAAATCGAATTGAAGACAGAATGTGCATTTGTTACCTAGTGTTACCCTAGCCTATATGTACGAGAGTGGGACCCGAGGGGCTGGTCAACCATTTTACTTTCACTGGTCAAAAGGTGAGGTATGGCCCACATGTCATAGGCATCTAAATTAAATTAGTGTTTAGATTAGAATGGGGTCACATGTCATAGGCTATTAGGCTAACCTAGCACTAAACTGATACTAACTAAACAGCAGAATTAATCCTAGGACTAATCTAGCTAATTAAACTAGACCTAACTAGTTTGGGCCGGCCGCACACACACTCACACACACGTGCACTCACACACACCACGCTGCATACACACACAGCACACAGCACACAATGCTAGAGGTTAAATTTGTTTTCTGTTATCAGAAGATAGCATTTTGTGATTTGCATAGGACTTAAACCATGCATCAAATGTATTTGGTCCAGTGGGATAAAATGGAGTTTGTCAAGTATACTACCTTCCCATATTTTTCTTAGTCCTGTTAACAATTGTTTTGCCGGAGTTTAGGGGCTATCTAGAGGGTTACTCATTGTAGAATTGGGAAAGCTAGCTAGCGCTACAGTAACTGAATGTTACTATAGCAGCAGCAGCACACAGAGCAGCAGCTGTAGGCAGCGAGCAACAACGACAATGGAGCAGCAGCGGCTGCGGGCGGCGAGGCCGGCCGACCGTGGCTGCGTCAGGCAGAGGCGGGCAACGGCCGTGGTAGCAGCGGCAGCCAGCACCAGTTACAAACGGCAGCAGCAAGCGAGAAGCAGCAGCAAGGCAGAGAACACAGATCAGCCATGGTGTGCGCAGCAGCACAGCGGCAGGGGCAGCTCGCAGGGGCGTGCATGAGTAAACGAGGAGGCTCGGCAAGGCCTAAGCGGTGCGGCGAAGCAGCGGGGCTGTTTGGTCGCCGGAACGAGGCCGACGACAATCTACGCGGCGGCCAGCTCGGGCAAGTTGGGGGCGGCGTGTACAGTTAGCGGACGGCGACGAGAGAGAGAGGGGAGGAAGCGGGTGCTCACCGAGCGGCACACACGGTGGCCCTTGGAGGATTAGTAGCAGCAGAAGGCACCGCCGGAGGCGATGAAGAACGGGGGCAGTCGAAGATGGGGACAAAGGGGATCCGGTGCTTCGGTGCCTCCCAGCTCCAGCTGAGGCCACCAGTCGAAGGAGTTGATCCCGGCGGAGCTCACTGACAGGGTCAGCGGGCGCGGGGCCGCCGGTGGCCGCGACAACGACGGAGGACGGCGGCGAGGCGAAGGAAGAAGACGGTGTAGTGGGTGATGTTGCGGTGGCTCCTAGCTTGGTCCAGTGGGCGGAGACGATGTAGCCGGGCACGGTGGGGTTCATGAACGGAATAGATAGGCTCGGGGGCGACTGGGAGCGCGAGGGCGACGACGGCCATGGCGGGGCGGCTCGGGTGCGCTCGGGGGGAGAAGGAAGCGGCGAGGTGGATCTGAGGGGAGAGGGAGAAGAGTAGCTAGGGTAGGGGGCAAGTGGTGAGGTGAGTGGGAGGGGCGCCCGAGGAGTCGCCCTTATCCCCTCCCGGCAGGCCGACAAGGTGGTCGGGTGGGAGCACGCCCTCGGTCGTGTACAGTAGGAGGAAGACGACCGAGGGGTGGGGTTGGGCCGGCTGGTGGTTCTGGTGGGCGAAGGCCCAGTGGGCAGAGGGGATTTCCTTCTCTTTATTTTTGTTTTACTTTTCTTTTCTTTTTTTATTTATTTTGTTTCTTTTCTGATTTCTTTTAGTTGCTGTTTATTCTAGTGTTAACAATATTCCAAAGTGGCACCTAAATCGATGTTACCAATTATGCCACTGCCACATTAATTCTAACCAAACAAAAATAGTTTTATAATTAATTATTATTTAATAGTATTTAAATAATAGTTTTCGCTACTGTTTTATTCATCTTAGAGTATTTAAGCATTTTATAAAAGTGTGGTTTGTCCACCATGATTAACTATGCATTATTTGGCACAACCCAAACATTTTAGTTTTAATGTTTGAAAACTTTGAAGTTTGCCTTTGATTCAAATTTGAATTTGAATCGGTTTTTGAACTAACGCGATATCAACACAGTAATCGTGGTAACGTGGCATCGTTAACAGGGAATTACTGTAGCTTAATTATCCGGGCGTCACAAAGTTCCCCGCTGAATTTGCAAACACACGCCTCTCAGGGAACAAAGTGAACAGTGCCGCCCTCACGAGGATGAGCACGACCCTGTCTACTTGGAGAAGCACGGTGAAGGCAATGATTGAAAAAGGTGATAGTTATGAGAAGATCAAGGCGAAATATCCTTTGATGAGCGAAGATGACTACAAGGAGTTCAAGATCAAGTGCGAGAGCAGCGCAACCTCCGAATCAAGTCAGTGGGGGAAAGAAATGCGGTAGTTGAACTTAGGGGTCCACCAACTTGGTCCCGGCGGTTATAGAGTGGCAGATCCTATATGGGACAAGGAGGACGCGGAGCGTGCCGAGCAAGGCCTACCGCCCCGCTTCGAGAAATACCGTGACAAGCAGACCAGAAACTTTCTCAGGGCCCGGTACATGGAGGACCCGGTAACAAAGGAGCTTACCACGGATCCGAAGACCAGGGCGCTCGAGCTTGTTCTGGTAAGGAATACACCCCCGCGTAATTAGCTCCATATGGTTGCATTCTAATTAATCCACAATATTTCTAAATGGTTCACGTTCCTTCAGCAAGACACTGAAAGCAGTAGCGTGGGGTCGTCTCAGAGCTCCTTGCCTTTCGGCCGATGACTTCATCTCCTTGCCTTTGACTGGGTATCCCTGACACCCTACATGTTTTCGCAGGGCACCGCCGACGTTCCTTGCACTCTCCAGCACTTCGTGGGCGGCGAGTTGCTCGATGTCGCCAAGGGCAGAATCGTTCAACCGGGCAGCCCCGTGTTCCACGGTAATACGATGCCACCCACCTTGTATAGGGTTGAACTGGTTCGGGTCCTACCAGGCTGCGACGAGCCGTTACCTCCGATTCAAACCGCTGGGGCCGACAAGAAGATGAGATGACCCTCAGCACCTGCGTAAGCTGGCCCCTGCTTTGGCCGAAGAGCCAGATTGGTTTGGGGGCGGGGGACACCACCCCACAGACAAGACCGCCAGTCGTGCCGGCGCCAAGCCATGGCAAGAATGCCGCAACGGTACCGGACATGCCGGACATCCCTATGGCACAGGATCCGGACATGCATATGGCACAGGATCCGGACGACGACGACAACGACGACGGTACATTTACCAATGTCGATAAGTACTTTGCCGAACATGGGTACGCTGACAAGTTCTGTGGGCCTCCTTCTCAAGAACCCAACCAAGACGACCGCGATCTAGCTAGTACGGCGGAGAAATACAATTGCAACAGGCGTCGTCTGGCGTTCAGTTCTCAGGAGACGCCTCTAGTTCCCGCCTTCACCGAGCCTCAGATAGCTGAGGTGTGAAATATTATCAGCCCCAACACACTCAAGAAGGCGGTCTGTGAGCAGAACTCGGTCCCATTACAGCAGATCAAGAAGAAGGGACGGAAATGAAAGACTAACAAGGGTGCCGGTGCGAGCCAGCCAGCACCGAGTACTATCCGTGCTCAGGACGGGCCACCTTCACCTAAGGATATCTCGAGGAGGGTGCATGTGGCGGGTAGGGCGATGCTACCGACAAATATGCTCAATGCTGCAACCGGTGCTATGCGGAGTCTGCATGACAGTGTTCTTTCTTTGGAGAAGCGGCGTCTCTCCCAGAATGATGTGGCATACCCGGTTTTCGTGGCCAAGGTGCCAGAGGGCAAGGGCTTTGTGGATGGCGCCATCGGGGGTACGATCATCCTGCGGTTTGATGACATCTTTGCTATGTTTAACCTTCATCCGCTGCACTACACCTTCGTTCGGCTGTTTTTGCTGAGTATGGAGATGCGGATCATTCGAGACAAGACCCCGGACATCGGGATAGTCGACCCCTTCTACATGTGTGCCAAGATCTTGGGTAGCGCTGAGGACCGGCAAGTCGCGAGTTCACACCTTGAAGGCGTCATTCTGGCAAATCCAGATAAGGATAACTTCCTCGTGCCTTACTTTCCCGAGTAAGTCATCCCCTCAACGCTCCGTAACATATGATTTCTTAGATTTCGATCATTCTTTTTTTCTAACATTCCATGTTCTATGCAGTGACACAAATTGCACACTCATCCTCTTAAGCCCGAGATATTCCATGGCCACGTATTTCGACCTGGACCATGACTCCAAGATAGACTACACAAATATCAAGAAAGTTCTTGATGATGCTCTCCCCGGCTACGCCAAATCTGGAGGCACCTTTAAGAGGCCAGTTCGTAGGTACGTCACGCACGTGTTCACCCACAATACAACGTTCCCTTGCGTCAAGCAGCTGCCTGGCGGTCAGAAGGATGCCTACTACGGCCTCCATCACATGCGGGCGATCATACGGGACCATAATCACCTTCTGCTACCAAATAATGTCAAAGATTGGGCCGCAAGCTTGGCGGCAATCCAGGACGCGGACCTCTGACAAGAATTCTTTCGCATCCAGTCGGAGTTTGCAGAAATCATCCATCAAGATGTCCTTCGTACCTCGGGGCAGTTCTACCTCAGATATCAACCGTCCAATAGTGAGATAGACACAGCGCTACAAATGTAGGCTGACAACGCCCGCGACTTCATGACCATCACGAAAGACGGCGACTTCATCCACGCTCCGGTCCCATGAGTCGAGTCAAAAGTAGTGATGCTATTTGTAGTTCTGAAACATCGATTAGCTCATGTTGTAATTAAACTTTAATGAACTTGTATGTCTCTTTGGTTTGGACAGTCGTTCAACTTAGATGTAATCAATGCTATTTATTAGTAGGACCATGAATCGTGCTATTAGTGTCTTGCTTTTCTCTTCCGATCCTTTTGTTGCATACTTATATATTGCTTATGTATTGTCGGTTGTTTGGCTTGTGCATAGAGATGCCGTCATATGTCGTGTACAAGGGTAAGGTTCCCGGAGTCTACGACGACTGGGAGGAGTGTCGGAGACAGGTTCACCATTTCAGCGGTAACAGTTACAAAGGGTACACCACTAGGGCGGAGGCGGAATCTAGATACGCCCGCTATCTAGCGGGAGAGAGGAGGGAGCGTTGGACGAACCGGATGAAGACCAGTTTCATCACGATGATGCTCATCGTGATGACCGCAGCTCTCTTCTATGTGATGGTAGTTTAGATGATCGATATCGACTTGTAATGTGAAGACAAACTCACTAATCGCGGTCACCGAGACTTGTAATGTTCTGTCTTTGTTCGGTCTTTTGAATTCGGAGACTAATATGATGAATTGTATTCAGAGACTAATCTTCTATTGTATTCGATGAATCTGCTGTTGCTGTGTGGTGCTGTCTATATTCTGTCCAATAATACATTATGTAACCTGTGCAAAAATCAGAAAAGTAAAAAAAACCTAATATTCATACTAATGGCGCATCACCACCAAGTGCGCCATTAGTATGCCAAAGGATACTAATGGCGCATCACCCTACAGTGCGCCATTAGTATGCCAAAGGATACTAATGGCGCATCACACCATAGTGCGCCATTAGTATGCCAAGGCACCTGGGTAAATATGGCCCCCTAGGAGGCATACTAATGGCGCACCATGGGCTATACTAATGGCGCAGCACAGGTGCGCCATTAGTAAAAAATACTAGTAGCATGGTACTAGTGGCGCACCAGTAGTGCGCCATTAGTAGGCAAAACTGGTGCGCCACTAGTAGGCCTTTTCCTAGTAGTGATTTATGGAAATCTTTTATGCCGGATTGAGTTTTGCTTCTAGAAATCTTTTAGATTCAGCCGCGGGAGGCACTTTTATGGAAATCACCTTAGGAGAAGCTACTAAACTCCTTGATAACATTATGGTTAATTATTCTCAATGGCACACTGAAAGATCTACTAGTAAAAAAGTGCATGCTATAGAAGAAATTAATGTTTTGAGTGGAAAGATGGATGAACTTATGAAATTGTTTGCAACTAAGAGTTCTCCTATTGATCCCAATGATATGCCTATGTCTACTTTGATTGAGAATAATAATGAATCTATGGATGTCAATTTTGTTGGTAGGAATAATTTGGGTAACAACGCGTATAGAGGAAACTTTAATCCTAGACCGTTTCCTAGTAATTCCTCTAATAATTATGGTAAATCCTAAAACAACTCTTATGGAAATTTTAATAAGATGCCCTCTGATTTTGAGATTAATGTTAAAGAATTTATGATCTCTAAAAAGAATTTCAATGCTTTGCTTGAAGAAAAATTGCTTAAAGTTGAGGAATTGGCTAGGAACGTTGTTAGGATTTCGCTTGATGTTGATTCTTTCAAACTTAGATATATTCCACCTAAGCATGATATCAATGAGTCTCTCAAAGCTATGAGAATTTCCATTGATGAGTGCAAAGAAAGAACCTCTAGGATGCGTGCTAAGAAAGATTGCTTTATAAAAGCGTGTTCTTCTAGTTTCCATGAAAATGATGATGAAGATCTAAAAGTTATTGATGTGTCCCCTATTAAATCCTTGTTTTGCAATATGAATCTGATAATGATGGGACTGGAGATGAGTCAACTTTAGTTAAAAGGCGTCCCAATGATTCGGAGTTTTTAGATCTTGATGCTAAATTTGGTAAAAGTGGGATTGGAGAGGTCAAAACTTTACATAGCATTGAACCCACTATTATGGATTTCAAGGAATTTAATTATGATAATTGTTCTTTAATAGAATGTATTTCCTTGTTGCAATCCATATTGAATCCTCCTCATGCTTATAGTCAAAATAAAGCTTTTACCAAACATATTGTTGATGCCTTGATGCAAACTTATGAAGAAAAACTTAATTTGGAAGTTTCTATACCTAGAAAACTTTATGATGAGTGGGAACCTACTATAAAAATTAAAATTAAAGATCATGAATGCTACGCTTTGTGTGATTTGGGCGCTAGTGTTTCCACGATTCTGAAAACTTTATGTGATGTGCTAGGTTTCCATGATTTTAATGATTGCTCTTTAAACTTGCACCTTGCGGATTCCACCATTAAGAAACCTATGGGAAGGATCAATGATGTTCTTATTGTTGCAAATAGGAATTATGTGCCCGTAGATTTTCTCGTTCTTGATATAGATTGCAATCTTTCATGTCCTATTATTTTTGGTAGACCTTCCCTTAGAACAATTGGTGCAATTATTGATATGAAGGAAGGGAATATTAGATTCTAATTTCCATTAAGGAAAGGCATGGAACACTTCCCTAGAAAGAAATTCAAATTACCTTATGAATCTATCATGCGAGCCACTTATGAATTGAATGCCAAAGATGGCAATACTTAGACCTATTCTCGCTTTTATGCCTAGCTAGGGTCGTTAAACGATAGCGCTTGTTGGGAGGCAACCCAATTTTTTTTTGTTTCTTGCTTTTTGCTTCTGTTTAGTAATAAATATTTCATATAGCTTCTGTTTAGATGTGATTTTATGTTTTAATTAGTGTTTGTGCCAAGTAGAACCTATAGGATAACCTACGGTGATAGTTAATTTGATTCTGCTGAAAAACAGAAACTTTGCGCGCATGAAAATAATTTTTGCATGCGTGAGAGTAATTTTAATAAATAATAGAAACGTGCTTTTGCATTGATTCTTTTTGCTGTAGATCAATGGACAAATTTCCAAGGACTTCCTATTTTGTTAGGAGTTTTAGAGTTCCGTAATTATTCAAAAGTTACATATTTCTACAGACTGTTATGTTTTTCACAGATTCTGTTTTTCGTGTGTTGTTTGCTTATTTTGATGCATCTATGGCTAGTATCGGGGGGTATGAACCATAGAGAAGTTGGAATACTGTAGGTTTAACACCAATACAAATAAAGAATGAGTTAATTATAGTACCTTATGTGGTGGTCTTTCTTTCTTGGACTAACGGAGCTTATGAGATTTCCTGTTGAGTTTTGTGTTGTGAAGTTTTCAAGTTTTGGGTAAAGATTTGATGGGCTATGGAATAAGGAGTCGCAAGATCCCAAGCTTGGGGATGCCCATGGCACCCCAAGATATCCAAGGACAGCCAAAAGCCTAAGCTTGGGGATGCCCCGGAAGGCATCCCCTCTTTTGTCTTCGTTTATCGGTAACTTTACTTAGAGCTATATTTTTATTCACCACATGATATGTGTTTTGCTTGGAGCATCTTGTATGATATTAGTCTTTGCTTTTTAGTTTACCATATTCATCCTTTCTGTACACACCTTTTGGGAGAGAAACTCTTGATTTGGAATTTATTAGAATACTCTATGTGCTTCACTTATATCTTTTGAGCTAGATAATTTTTGCTCTAGTGCTTCGCTTATATCTTTTAGAGCACGGCAGTGGTTTAATTTTGTAGAAATTGTTGATCTCTCATGCTTCACTTATATTATTTTGAGAGTCTTTTAGAACAACATGGTATTTACAATGGTTATAAAAATTGGTCCTAGAATGATGGGCATCCAAGTTGGGTATAATAAAAACTATCATAGAAAGCGAATTGGATGCTATGATCAATTTGATGCTTGATAATTGTTTTGAGATATGAGGATGGTGATATTAGAGTCATGCTAGTGGGGAAATTATGAATTTAAGGAATACTTGTGTTGAAGTTTGTGATTCCCGTAGCATGCACGTATGGTGAATCGCTTTGTGATGAAGTTGGAGCATGATTTATTTATTGATTGTCTTCCTTATGAGTGGCGGTCGGGGACGAGCGATGGTCTTTTCCTACCAATCTATCCCCCTAGGAGCATGCATGTAGTAATTTGTTTTCAAGGACATGTAGATTTTTGCAATAAGTATATGAGTTCTTTATGACTAATGTTGAGTCCATGGATTATACGCACTCTCACCCTTCCACCATTGCTAGCCTCTCTTCTGCCGCGCAACTTTCGTCGGTACCATACACCCACCATGTACCTTCCTCAAAACAGCCACCATACCTACCTATTATGGCATTTCCATAACCATTCCGAGATATATTGCCATGCAACTTTCTACCGTTCCGTTTAATATGACACGCGTCATCATCATTGCATATCATGTTTTGTTGCATTTGGCTTGATCCTAGAAATTCAACGCAACTCAAAGACCCACGGAGAGAGTTGGGGATTTCGTTATTTTTATATTTGAGTTTTTCTCAAATTTTGAAAATAGGATCTTTTGATTTTAATTATTTTATCTTCGTATACTTCTTTTATAAAAATAAGAGAGAGGGAATAAAATGACCTTCCCAAAATAAAGAAATATTGGAGATTTAATAATAAAATCAAATAAGATTTTATTTCGGGGTTTTATCACTATTTTATTTGAATTAGGAAAAATACGCGTTTTTTAAAATTGCATTTTAGGCCCAAATAAATGTTCACCTTGTCCGGCTTATTTTAGAGGACGGGGAAAATTTATTTCGGGATTTTTGGAGTCCTTTTAGTATTTCTTTTCTTTCTTTTTCTGCATGTCGGAATTATTTCAAAAAAAAGGAAACCGACTTCGGGCCGTACCCGGCCAAGACACCCCGGGCCGGCCCTTATAAGTTGGGACCCCGGCGCCCCGCAGCCCAGCCACCTGCGCCCCCGAACCCTAACCCTAAGCCGCCGCCGGCGTTGCCGCCGCCGACCCCGCCGCCCGACGCCGCCGTCTTCTCGCCCCGCCGCTGACCCCGCCGTCCACCGCCACCACCTCGCCGGACCCCGCCGCCGCCGGGGTAGCCCCGCCGCCCTGTGGTTTTCCTCGGAAAACCGTAAGGTTTTTTTAGAAACCCCAATTTATTTTTTTAGATCGATTCGTAGGTTTTTCTCGGTTTAGTTTATTTAGCGGAGGTTCATCCGTACGTTCGTTTTAACGAACGGTTTTCACCATTTAACCGCAGACAGCGAACGTTCGTTCGTTACCCTGTTCG
Source organism: Triticum aestivum (assembly GCF_018294505.1). Classification (NCBI taxonomy): domain Eukaryota; kingdom Viridiplantae; phylum Streptophyta; class Magnoliopsida; order Poales; family Poaceae; genus Triticum; species Triticum aestivum. Next base: position 338,452,503 of record NC_057813.1, read on the forward strand.
TCAGTTTTTCTTTTTCTCGGGTTTTTCGCGATTATTTTCGATCGCGATTTCTAATCCAATTTTTGTTTTATATTATCTTTTCGTTTCTTTATTGGAATCAGGCGATTCAAGCCCCTAGAGTTTCGTCTCGAAACCCTCTTTCCGTTTAACCAACTTAAACAAGTTTTTGCTACTGTAAAATTGGACTTAGGTCCAGATTAGTAGACGAAGCTTGTTTCTTTCGCCGTTTGAGTTTCGTTGCTTCGTTTGATTTGATTCTTTTTGCAACCCGGAGTTCTTAAGTTGAACTTTCTGGTTAGATCTCTTATTTGAGTTTTACCCGTGCATTAGATGAGTGCTTATTGTATGCTTGTTTGTTTGCGATAGAGTACCCGGAGTGCGCAGCGTGCTACTTCGAGTCTCTAGGTTTCACGGATCATCAGCAAGGCAAGTAACACTTTGATCATACATCTTTACTACCCAGTTTTATTGCATTAGATCAATCCTCAAGCAATTGCATGGTTAGGATCTGATTAATGTGTGGGCTTTGGGAAGTAGATGAGGTAGAACCTATTGTCCTGTTTATTATCTAAACTTTGGGAGTTACTTCTACATTTGCTTATATCGCTATGCTATGCTTGTAGACATGGATTGGGTGAGTGAATCCATGACAGATGTGAATATTTTTAATTATTGGATAACTTAAGGTGGCAACTTTAATTTACATCTGGGTGGATTGAGGCACCTGGGGAACCCAGTGTTGCCTGTATTTTTGGAAATCCCGGGGTACCGTGTGATTCTCCTATGGACTGCCACCCAGGCTCAAAGGGATCATGACATTATTCATGCTAGAAAACTTCCCTGTGCAGCCGCAAGCTACTATGGGATCTAGCATAGTTGAGTATGTTGCGTGACCTCTTTTAGTGGTAGACTAGCAAATGTAGGGGATGTAGGTTGGTACTGTCTACCCAGAGTAAAGAGTTAATGCTTCTAAAAGACTGTGTCTCGGTCATCCGTTTCTCAAACACCATGTAGTGCGAGAAATCCAACGGAGGAGATCGAGTCTTGCGGGGAAAAGTGCGCAAACCTCTGCAGAGTCTATAAACTAATCATGGTTAGCCGTGTCCCCGGTTATGGACGTTTTGAGTATCTAGTACTTGGATTATCATGTGAATCTCATCATGTTACTTAATTTAAATTGTTGGGTTTAATGTTGAAGCTTAATTGGGATTGAGTTGGAGGAACCTTCTCAATGTTTAACAACCACCATGATAGTTAAATGACATTTATTCCTTTGTTGTAGGGAAAAATTGGCTTTATGCAAAACTGTAAACATAGAGCTTTCCACCAGCCAGATATGCATGTAGTGGTAGCATTATTCTGTTTATTACTCTCTATGTGTTACATTGCCAGCATATTCCATGTGCTGGCCCGTTTTTGGGCTGCAAAGTTCATGTTGCAGACTTTTCAGACGACGAGTAAGGTGCCTTAGGTCGTGATCTTTCACTCAGTGATGCTGTTGGAGTTGATGGACTCGCTTTATCTTCTGAGCCTTCCGCTGTTATCGTTATTAGATGGCCTTAAGCCATATTTGTTGTAATGAGTTCTCTTTTGAGACATTCCATGTAATAAGTGTGTGATTGCTACTCTGTTATAAATCCTTCAATTACTGTGTGTGTCAGCATTACCGATCCAGGGATGACACTGATGCACAGAGATCAGACTGTTTGAGGTCTGGTCGCTACAAGATGGTATCAGAGCCACGCTGACTGTAGGACACGACCACTAAGCTAAAGCCCTAGATCACTACTCTCTTCTCATTTCTAACTCCTCTCCCCTTTTCTACTCTTTAGGATGGCGGATGCAAGGAACAAGTTCGCGCAACTGGATGAAGATACACCTTTTGGACGCCACTTGAAGGAAGTCACTAGATACCTGAACATCGGAGTACCGAGCTTCACCGGGACCTACATCGCCACCTTGCCAGAAGAGGAGCGTTGGATGATTCAAGTTCAAGTTCCAGGAAGGACGTTCATGTGAGTCACTGAGCCCATAGAGTTTTCCTTTGATGCACCAACCTGGAGTCTAGGAAAGAGCATGGCAGCCCACATCACCATGGGACGCATTGGAGAAGTTTACCATAAGGATCTCAAGGATACTATCTACCAGATTTGTGGGCGCCGAGATGAGCAATGGGAGATGATCAGCACCAGGAAGAATAGATCTATTGCAGCTTTCATCCAGGAGTTAAACCAGCACATTCGACGCCAGGAGAACCAGATGTGCGCAGGCATGATAGATCTGAAGAAGGCAATGACCAGGATCATGGAACTGGAAGAAGAACTCAAGTCTACACGCGATGGATATGAAGAGGAAATGATGACACTCGTGGAGAAGAATGATGATCTGAAGAAGAAGCTAAAAGTATTCATGTGATACCCCGCGCCAAGAGGAGATGACGACGATTCCACTTGCCCGGAGAACTAAATCATCATCGATGACATAGACTCGGACCCCGACGATAGAGATGATAATTTTGTTGATGAAGCTGGAGCAGATATCATGGAGTCTTCGACTGATCAATTTTTCTATATGACCACCATAACAGTAGTAGTATTCCCCCATGTATATAGTATAGTCTGAGCACTTTTGTAATGATAGTTAGACCGTTGTATGCCCTTGTTTGAAATTGATTGAAGTGATAAGTTTGTGTTTGTCTCATGTGCATATGGGTAGTGTTTTATCTCTAGACCTCATTCTATTCTATTTTCTCATCTTTTCTAAACCCTCAGATGCCTCAGAGATGTGACAATGGATTTGCTTTTCCATCGGAGCTCACTCAGTTGATCCAGCAGGAAACTGCATTGATGCAGATACTAGTCCAGAATTAGAATCAGGGGAACAACAACAACAACAACAACAACCCACCACCACCACCACCTGTTGATCACTTAGCCCGTTTCTTGAGGCTTAATCCGCTGGTGTTCTCCAGTAGCACCGAGCCGATAGTTGCAGATGATTGGCTCGACAAGATTGGAAGGGAGTTCACCACTGCAGGATGCACAGATGCGGAGAGAGTGTGCTTTGCCGCATATCAGCTTGATGGACCCGCAGCATCATGGTGGGAGAATTTCATAGCCACTTACCCCATCAACACTGTCACATGGGATCAGTTTCAGCAGGCTTTCCGTACTGCTCATGTTTCAGCAGGAGCTATGGCCATGAAGAAACGTGAGTTTCGCAACTTGCGCCAAGGAGGACGTACAGTTGGCCAGTATGTGGATGATTTTAGTAAGCTAGCACGTTATGCCCCAGATGACGTTGCTACGGATGCAGCTAAGAAGGAGAAGTTTCTGGAAGGACTGAATGATGAGCTGAGCATGCAGTTGATGGTGGCAACCTTCAACAACTACCAGTAGTTGGTAGACCGAGCTCTCATTATTGAAGGGAAGCAGCAGCAGATTGACAGCCGCAAGAGGAAGTATGGACAAGGAAAGTACAATTCTGGAGCTCAGCAGAAGCCTCGTTTTACCCTGAACTCGGGAGGACCTTTTCAGCATACCCATGGAGGTCACAATCACAATGGAGGGAGTTCGCACAAGCATAGTCGCCCCAAGAATGGCAATGGGAATGGATGAAGCAAGGCCAGAACCGTACCAACCCATCAACACCAACCAAGAGGGATCTAAGCCACATTACTTGCTACAAGTGCCAGAAAACTGGACATTATGCCACTGAATGTCCTGAAGCTAAGAATGGAAATGGAAATGGAAGCTCTGGGAAGAAGCCTAACCCTTTCAATAGGGGACAGGTGAACCACGTTAACATGGAGGAGGTTGAAGCCCAACCAGATGCAGTAATAGGTAAGTTTTTGGTTAAGTCATTTATTGCAATCGTTCTTTTTGATACTGGTGCATCGCATTCATATATATCAAGGGGATTTGTGGATAAGTATAAACTGTCAACCCAAGCCCTTAGGTCACCCATGTTAGTAACCTCGCCAGGAGCTGAGTATACGGCTGATCTATGGTGTGATCGGTTACCATTAAGGATTGGTAACTACATGTTTCCCTCAGACCTAATAGTATTCGATTCACAAGGATTGGATGTGATATTAGGCATGGATTGGTTATCAAAGTACGGAGGGAACATTGATTGCGCCAGTAAGTCGATTTTTCTTACCACCCCAGAAGGAAGAAGGATCAAGTATGTATCCCGGCATGTGCCGAAGAGGACTCAAGTGAATTCCTTATCAAGAGTTGTACAGGAGGATGTACCAGTGGTGAAGGATTTCCCCGATGTGTTTCCATAAGAGTTGCCAGGCATGCAACCGGATAGACACATTGAGTTTTTGATTGAGCTTTTGCCAGGCACAGGGCCAATATCTAAGAGACCGTACAGGATGCCCGCAAAGGATTTAGAGGAAATTAAGAAACAAATTAAGGAGTTACTGGATAAAGGCTATATTCGCCCAAGTTCATCACCTTGGGGATCACCAGTGCTTCTAGTGGAGAAGAAGGAAGGATCATTGAGGATGGTTGTTGATTATCGAGGATTGAATGAAGTAACAATCAAGAACAAGTACCCACGACCGATGATCAACGATTTGTTTGACCAGTTACAAGGAGCTAAGGTATTTTCCAAAATCAATTTGCGATCAGGATACCACCAGCTAAAGATTCGAGAGCAGGATATACCTAAGACAGCTTTTACCACAAGGTACGGGCTATATGAGTATACCGTTATGTCATTTGGTCTGACTAACGCACCTGCCTATTTTATGAACATGATGAACAATGTGTTTATGGAGTTTCTAGATAAGTTCGTCGTGGTGTTCATTGATGATATTTTGGTCTACTCGAAGAATGAAGAGGAGCATAAGGAGCATTTGCGTTTGGTACTTGGGAAGCTCTGAGAACATCAGTTATACGCCAAATTCAGCAAGTGTGAGTTTTGGTTGAAGGAAGTTGGATTCCTCGGACATGTTATATCCGGAGAAGGAATAGTAGTAGACCCCACCAAAGTTGTCACTGTGACAAATTGGGAAGCCCCCACATCAGTTGTAGAGATCCGGAGTTTTCTTGGACTCGCAGGATACTACCAGAGGTTCATTGAGAATTTCTCGAAGATTGCAAAACCCATGACAGAGTTGTTGAAAAAGGACACCAAATTAAAATGGACTGAGGAATGTGAGGCCAGTTTTCAGGAGTTGAAGAAACGTTTGGTTACATCACCGGTGTTGATTTTGCCAGATCAACGCAAGGATTATGAAGTGTATTGCGACGCTTCACGTCGAGGACTTGGAGAAGTGCTTATGTAGGAGGGAAGAGTTGTATCATATGCCTCCCGACAACTTAAGCCCCATGAGTTGAATTATGCTACACATGATTTGGAGTTAGCAGCCGTAGTGTATTCATTGAAGACATGGAGACATTTTCTCATCGGAAACCATTGTTACGTGTACACGGATCACAAGAGTTTGAAGTACATTTTCACACAGAAGGAGTTGAATCTCAGGCAAAGGAGATGGCTGGAGCTCATTAAGGATTATGATATGAGATTGCATTATCACCCAGGAAAGCCTAACGTAGTAGCCGATGCGTTGAGCCGCAAGAGCCATGTCAACACACTCATGACCGGAGAGTTACCCAAGGAGTTAGCTAAGGATATTCGCGAGCTATGTTTGGAGATAGTTCCGAGAGGCTATGTAGCAGCTTTAGAGATTCAGTCTACGTTGAAGGATAAGATCAGAGAAGCTCAGAAGACCGACAAGGAGATTGCTGGGATAAAGGAGAAGATGAACAAAGGAAAAGCTAAGGGTTTTCATGAGGATGAGCAGAATACCTCATGGTTTGAGGACCGCGTTTATGTGCCTAATGACCTGGAGATCAGGAAGTTGATTATGTAGGAGGCCTATGATTCACCGTATTCGATTCACCCAGGAAATACCAAGATGTATCTGGATTTGAAAGACACTTTCTGGTGGACCGGAATGAAGAAGGATATTGCGGAGTATGTAGGAGTTTGTGATGTATGTCAGGGAGTGAAGGCAGAGCATTAGAAGCCAGCGGGATTGCTACAACCATTGCCGATACCCGAATGGAAGTGGGATAAGCTAGGCATAGTTTTTATCACGGGATTTCCCAGGACACGTTCAGGCTATGACTCGATATGGGTTGTAGTTGATCGTTCGACGAAGGTAGCTCATTTCATCCCAGTGAAGACTACATATACCAATGCTAAGTTGGCAAAGATATACATGACCAGGATCGTATGTCTGCATGGAGTTCCGAGGACCATTGTATCAGATAGAGGAACCCAGTTTACCTCAAAGTTCTGGAATCAGTTGCACAAAACTTTGGGTACCAGGCTAGAGTTCAGTATAGCCTTTCATCCACAGACAGATGGACAGACCGAGAGAGTCAATCAGATTCTGGAGGACATGTTGCTAGATTATGGATCTAGTTGGGACGACAATTTGCCATATGCAGAGTTCTCTTACAACAACAATTATCAATCCAGTTTGAAAATGGCCCCTTTCGAAGCTTTGTATGGAAGGAGGTGCAGGACACCGTTGTTGTGGGATGAAGTTGGAGACCGCCAGTTGTTTGGACCAGATTTGATTAAGGAGTATGAAGAGAAGGTTAAGCTGATTCGTGATAGGCTCAAGGTAGCCGAGTCCAGGCAGAAGAGCTATGCGGATTCTAAATGCAAGGAGACATTTTATGAAGTTGGAGATAGAGTTTATCTTCGTATATCCCCACTTCAAAGAGTTAAGCGTTTGGAGTTAAGGGAAAGTTAGCACCACGTTTTGTGAGACCGTACAAAGTTTTGGAACGTATGGGAGAAGTTGCTTACAAGCTGGAGTTGCCTAAAGGATTGTCAGGAGTTCACGATGTGTTCCACGTTTCCCAGTTGAAGAAGTACCACGCAGAGATGGCTGATATTCCTCTGAGAGATACAGTGCCACTGGAAGCGATTCAATTGGATAGCGATTTGACATATGAGGAGAAACCAGTCAAGATTCTCGAGTTTGCCAGGCGAGTCACGCGCATCAGGGTTATCAAGTTCTACAAAGTTTAGTGGAGCCACCATACCAAGGATGAAGCCACCTGGGAGCGAGAGGAAGACCTACGAAAGGACCACCCTCACCTATTTTCTAGCCAACCCGAATCTCGAGGGCGAGATTCATCTTAAGGGGGTTAGGTTTGTAACATCCCAAATTTTCTATTTGGAATGTTATACATTAGATCATCATTGCATATCATATTTTGCTGCATTTGGCTTGATCCTAGAAATTCTACGCAACTCAAGGACCCACGGAGAGAGTTGGGGATTTCGTTATTTTCATATTTGAGTTTTTCTCAAATTTTGAAAATAAGATCTTTTGATTTTAATTATTTTATCTTCGTATATTTCCTTTATAAAAATAAGAGAGGGGGATTAAAATGACCTTCCCAAAATAAAGAAATATTGGAGATTTAATAATAAAATCAAATAAGATTTTATTTCGGAGTTTTATCATTATTTTATTTGAATTAGGAAAATATGTGTTTTTCAAAATTGCATTTTAGGCTCAAATAAATGTTCACCTTGTCCGGCTTATTTTTAGAGGACGAAGAAAATTTATTTCGGGATTTTTGGAGTCCGTTTAGTATTTCTTTTATTTCTTTTTCTGCATGTCAGAATTATTTAAAAAAAGGGAAACCGACTTCGGGCCGTACCCAGCCAGGACACCTCGGGCCGGCCCTTATAAGCCGCGACCCCGGCACCCCACCAACCCAGCCGCTCACGCCCCGAACCCTAACCCTAAGATGTCGCCGCCACCGGTTGCCGCCGTCGACCCCGCCGCCCGACGCCGCCGTTGCCTCGCCCCGCCGCGGACCCTGCCGTCCGTCGCCACCACCTCGCCGGACCCCACCGCCGCCGGAGGTAGCCCCGCCGCCGCCGCAGTTTTCCTCGGAAAACCGTACGGTTTTTTTAGAAACCCCGGTTTATTTTTTTAGATTGGTTCATCGGTTTTTCTCGGTTTAGTTTACTTAGCAGACGTTCGTCCGTACGTTCGTTTTAACGAACGGTTTTCACCGTTTATCCGCGGATAGCGAACTTTCGTTCGTTAGCCTGTTCGTCAGTTTTTCTTTTTCTCGGGTTTTTCGCGATTATTTTCAATCGCGATTTCTGATCCGATTTTTGTTTTAATTTATCTTTTTGCTCGTTTATCGGAGTTAGGCGATTCAAGCACCTGGAGTTTCGTCTCGAAACCCTCTTTCCGTTTAACCAACTCAAACAAGTTTTTGCTACTGTAAAATTTGACTTAAGTCCAGATTAGTAGAAGAAGCTTGTTTCTTTCGCCGTTTGAGTTTCGTTGCTTCGTTTGATTTGATTCTTTTTGCAAACCGGAGTTCTTAAGTTGAACTTTCTGGTTAGATCTCTTATTTGAGTTTTACCCATGCATTAGATGAGTGCTTATTTATGATTTTTTGTTTGCGATAGAGTACTCGGAGTGCGCCGCTTGCTACTACGAGTCTCTAGGTTTCACGGATCATCAGCAAGGCAAGTAACACTTTGATCATACCTCTTTACTACCCAGTTTTATTGCATTAGACCAATCCTCCAACAATTGCATGGTTAGGATCTGATTAATATGTGGGGTTTGGGAAGTAGTTCAGGTAGTACCTATTACCTGTTTTATTATCAACCCTTTGGGAGTTACTTCTACGTTTGCTTATATTGCTATGATATGCTAGTAGACGTGGATTGGGTGATTGTATCCATGACATATGTGAGATTGTGTATCAATGGTTCAACTTAAGGTGGCAACTTTACTACACATCTGGGTGGATTGAAGCACTTGGGGAACCCAGTGTTGCCTGTATTTTTGGAAATCTCGTGGTACCGTGTGATTCTCCTATGGACCGCCACCCAGGCTCAAAGGGATCATGAGATTATTCATGCTAGAAACATCCGTGTGCAGCCGCAAGCTACTATGGGCTCTAGCATAGTTGAGTATGTTGTGTGACCTCTTTCAGTGGTAGACTAGCAGATGTAGGGGATGTAGGTTGGTACTGTCTACCCAGAGTAAAGAGTTAATGCTTGTGAAAGACTGTGTCTCGGTCATCCGTTTCTCAAACACCATGTAGTGCGAGAAATCAAACGGAGGAGATCGAGTCTTGCGGGGAAAAGTGTGCTAACCTCTGCAGAGTGTATAAACTAATCATGGTTAGCCGTGTCCCCAGTTATGGACGTTTTGAGTATCTAGTACCTGGATTATCATGTGAATCTCATCATGTTACTAAATTTAATTTTGTTGGGTTAATGATGATTCTTAATTGGGATTGAGTTGGAGGAACCTTCTCAATGTTTAACCACCACCATGATAGTTAAATATAATTTATTCCTTTGCTGTAGGGAAAAATTGGCTTTATGCAAAACTGTAACCATAGAGCTTTCTACCAGCCATATATGCATGTAGTGATAGCATTATTCTGTTCATTACTCTCTATGTGTTACATTGCCAGCATATTCCATGTGCTGACCCATTTTTGGGCTGCAACATTCATGTTGCAGACTTTTCAGACGACGAGTAAGGTGCCTTAGGTCGTGATCTTATACTTAGTGATGCCGTTGGAGTTGATGGACTAGCTTATCTTCCAAGGCTTCCGCTGTTATCATTTTTAGATGGCCTTAAGCCATATTTATTGTAAGAAGTTCTCTTTTGAGGCATTCAATGTAATAAGTGTGTGATTGCTACTCTGTTATAAATCCTTCAAGTACTGTGCGTATCAGCATTACCGATCCAGGGATGACACTGATGCACAGAGATCAGACTGTTTGAGGTCTGGTCCCTACAGAATGCCCGGCTACGTGATACGTCTCCGACATATCTATATTTTTTTATTGTTCCATGCTATTATATTACCCGTTTTGGATGTTTATGGGCTTTACTTTACACTTTTATATCATTTTTGGGACTAACCTACTAACTGCAGGCCCAGCCCGAATTGCTGTTTTTCCCTATTTTAGTGTTTCGAAGAAAAGGGATATCAAATGGAGTCCAAACGGAATGAAACCTTCGGGAGCGATCATTTTGGAACAAACGCAATCCAGGAGACTTGGAGTGGACATCAAGAAGCAGCTGAGGTGGCCACGAGGCAGGAGGGCGCGCCCTAGGGGGTGGGCGCGGCCCCAACCCTCGTGGGCCCCTTGTGGCTCCCCTTACCTACCTCCTTCGCCTTTATATATCCATGTACCCTGAAAACATCCAGGAGCACCACGAAAAACTATTTCCACCGCTGCAACCTTCTGTATCCGCGAGATCCCATCTTGGAGCCTTCGGCGGTGCTCCGTCGGAGGGGGAATCGACCATGAAGGGCTTCTACATCAATAGCATAGCCTCTCCGATGAGTTGTGAGTAATTTACCAGAGACCTTCGAGTCCATAGTTATTAGCTAGATGGCTTATTCTCTCTCTTTGAATCTCAATACAAAGTTCTCTCGATCTTCTTGGAGATCTATTCGATGTAACTCTTTTGCGGTGTGTTTGTCAAGATCCGATGAATTGTGGGTTTATGATCAAGTTTATCTATGAGAAATATTTGAATCTCCTCTGTATTCTTTTATGTATGATTGGTTATGTTTGCAAGTCTCTTCGAATTATCAGTTTGGTTTGGCCTACTAGATTGATCTTTCTTGCAATGGGAGAAGTACTTAGCTTTGGGTTCAATCTTGCGGTGTCCTTTCCCAGTGACAGCAGGGGCAACAAGGCACATATTGTATTGTTGCCACCGAGGATAAAAAGTTGGGGTTTATATCATGTTGCTTGAGTTTATCCCTCTACATCATGTCATCTTTCTTAATGCGTTACTCTGTTCTTATGAACTTAATACTCTAGATGCAGGTAGGAGTCGGTCGATGTGTGGAGTAATAGTAGTAGATGCAGAATCGTTTCGATCTACTTGTTGTGGATGTGATGCCTATATACATGATCATGCCTAGATATTCTCAAAACTATGCACTATCAATTGCTCGACAGTAATTTGTTCACCCACCATAATACGTATGCTATCTTGAGAGAAGCCACTAGTGAAACCTATGGCCCCCAGGTCTATCTTTTATCATATAAGTTTCCGATCTATCTTTATTTGCAATCTTTACTTTCCAATCTATATCATAAAAATACCAAAAATATTTATCTTATCTTATTATCTCTATCAGATCTCACTTTTGCAAGTTACCGTGAAGGGATTGACAACCCCTTTATCGCGTTGGTTGCGAGGTTCTTGTTTGTTTGTGTAGGTACGAGGGACTTTTGAGGAGCCTCCTACTGGATTGATACCTTGGTTCTAAAAAACTGAGGGAAATACTTACGCTACTTTGCTGCATCACCCTTTCCTCTTCAAGGGAAAAACAATGCAGTGGTCAAGAGATAGCACTACACCACGTAGTTATCTCGCGAGCACCTTCCAGGTCAACCCGACTCCACATCACTCGCAAATATGCTTGAGCGGGTACCCCTCAAGGACGACCCGACTTGAGTATCATGGTTATGTGGTAAAGCCATAGTAACCATGTGTCCAACACACCAAGGGGAAACCCTGAGGAATCAACCTCGATGGAATTCCACCTGATGTAATCGTCAAGGTGAACTTAGGAGGAATCACCCTCGAGGTTCACTCTTGAGGAGTTGCACGACAGTGTCGTTATCGGGAGTGGTGAAGGGGGAATCACCTCGATGACCACAACCGATGAACTAACCTACAAGGTTAACATCAGTAGTGCTGACGAGGTACCACCCTCGGCACTTGATAGTAACCCAGTAGTGTCGTACAACAAAGGGGGGTGATGTGCCGTGTCGGGGCCTGGTCGTCAATCACGTTGATCAAGTAATCAAACATAAATTGGGGAACTGGGACAAGGTGGGGGTCACTGATGGATCTCTAACCAACCTATACTAAGCAGTTTAGAATAAGTAGGTAAGGTATGTAAGCAGGTAACAAAGATAGGCTATGCATCCGAATAGGATCATACAAAAGCGATAGCAGTTCTAATGCAAGCAAGAGAGGGAAATAAATGGGCGATATCGGAATGAACAAGGGGGGTTTGCTTGCCTGGAAACTATGCGGCAAAAGCAGGGTCGTCAACGGTGAGTCGGTCTCCGGAGTTGCGTCGGTCTCAGGGACTGCTTCGGTACCGAGATCTACCGAGAGAGAAGGGGGGAGGAAATAAATAAATACACAACAAATATATGCAACACAGAGCATGCTATGCTAACATGAAGTGCAGGGGTGCCTAAAAGTATGTCTAAGTCATATTAGTTATTTTAGGATTAAAGTTGGATCTATTAACCGATATATATGCACTATTCATCTACCGGAAACAGGCTAAAAGTTGCGGGTTCACCTTCGAAGAGGGTCCTAAAATGGAAACATATGGCACGGTTGGATTTGCCTCATCGTGAGCAACTTTCATGTATAAAGTTTTTCGATCTGAGCTACAATATATTTTCTATGATTTTCCGAAGTTTTAAATAGTTAGTTGGAATTTCCTGAAAATTGGGCAAGTCTGAGAATTGCTCAGTTTTAACACCAGTTAGCTGTTTTCCGAAGGCTATAACTATTGTTCTGCCCGTCATATGGCCTAGTGCCCTTTACCAATTTTTATCATCTTTCTGTGATCTACATGACAGTCTCAGGTCCATCTAAATTAGTGTCCATTTACTTGCTCAAATCTTTGTTTGAAAGTGCTAGTGGATGTCAATTCCAGAATCTGTTTTTCAGTTCTTCAAGTTAATAGAACATAAACGTTTGTCATTTTCATAGGAATTAATCGGTGCCTCAAATGGATTTGTTCCAATGGGATAAAATGGAGTTTGTCAAGTGTACAGTCTGTATATAATTTTTGCTCATATTAACTTTCATTTAGTGGGTGTTCAGGGGCTGTCCAGAGGGCTAGTCAGGTTGAAGTAGCAGAAGCTAGCAAGCGCTACAGTAAACTGAAGGTTACTGTAGCACCATAGTCCAGGCAGACCAGCGGCAAGAAAAGCAGGGGAGCCCGGCTACGGGGGCGCACCTAGGCACAACCAGAGAGTGCCATGGGTGACTACGCCGCGACTAGGGGCGAGGTAGGGGCGCGGCAGCAGCAGGTCGGGTCGCGGGCGGCAATGACAGTAACATGCAGTAGCAGCAGTGGGAAGGCAACAGCACAAGCAGCAGCGCATGGGGACAGCAGCGGCAGCGGCAGGCGGAGCCGGCGCGGCTCGGCGCGGGTGAAGCGGCCGTGCGCGGCGAGCGGGTCGGGGGAGTGGTGGCGCATAGTAGCAGAAGCCAGGGGCAGCGCCAGCGCAGCAAGGGCGACAGGTGCAGGGGCGAACAGCAGCAACACGGCGAGCGACGTGGGGGCGGGCACGATCGAGGGGAGGCGGGGGCGCACTTGGGCGCGGCCGCGAGCGGCTGGCACGGCCAAGCCGTGGCTCGGACGCGACCAGGGGCCGGGGATGCGCGACCACGGACGCGAAGACCGGGAGCTGGGGCACGGTGGTGACGGCGGCCTACGGCGCTAGATGTGAAGGAAAAAAAGGGGGAATAGACAAGGGGCTCACGGGGGAGGTTGCATGCGAGCTCGATAAGGTCTGGAAGCAGTAGGGAAGTGTGGATTTGGCGACAAACACCAGTGACACCACACGAAGAAGATGGTCGATCCCCTCGTGTTGGTGTGACTCTGGTCGATCTGCTCCTCGTAGGCAAAGTACGCGACGTAGACAAGCTACAGGTCAAGCTCCTAGGCGTCGGGGAGCTCGGTGGCCACGGGATCGATAGTGGCCATGGCAATGGTGGTTCGCCCGAGTGTGGGGAAGACGATGGCGGTGCGAGGAAAGGAAGCAAGTCGATCTACGGTTCCGAAAGGGGGCCGCGGGTGTCGTTTTAACCAGCAGGGGAGGCTCGAGGATGATCGGCATCTGGCCAGGGCTCCATGGATGGCCTCCACGACCCCCCTCTGCTTCCTGTAGCAGGAGGAAAGGGAAAGGGGGGGTTGTTGGGATGGGCTATGCAAAGTGGTAGTTAGGCTTTTTCTTTTGTTAATTTCTTTTCTGTTTTTCTTGTACAGTTTGCAATATTTTGAGCTGCCATTTGGTCTTTGTAAAATGTGGTACTTGGCCACATAAATACATTACGATATTTGGCACTACAACACAATTTTTGGGAGGAGTTTGAATTGATTTGTTTTTTTTTCACAAATAGAAAAGCATTTAAAGAAAATTGCTGATTTTCGAACAGTTTTAATTTCATGGGGAAATTAAATATCTCAAATGATGTCGAATCATTCATGAAAATTAGTTAATGGATATTTGCAAACAAGCGAACATTTTTGTTTTACTGTTTGGAGAAATAATTTATTTGACTTCATTTTAGACTTGAAATTGATCTTGGTTTTAAATATAGGGAGGATTAGCAACTTAATTATGATGACATGGCATCATTAGGCATGATATTACTGTAGCACGATTCTCGGGGTGTTACAAATCTCCTCCACAAAAGAAATCTTGTCCCAAGATTTAAGAGGTAGAGTAAGGCAGGGAATTTGGTTACGAAATTCTAACGAGTCTTCTTGTCTTGGTTGCGCTTGTCGAAGAGGTCAATCCACTACATTGATGTCTTCATTTCTCTGCTTCAGGTCTTCATGAAGAAGTCGTCATCCTTTCTTTAGAGTCTTCATCGTACTTACGAATAGGTAAGGGGCAGCTCGACAACGATATGATGATATGAGGGGTAATCATATATGATTATCCCATGAATGAACTCATTAGTATCTCTCGAGTTGAACAGATGAAACACACCGAGAGTCAGAAGGTACAATAAGAAATTTTAAGAGGATAGACAATCGTTTGTTGCCTGAAACAGAGAGTGAAAGGAGTTCAGAGCAATGGGAATAAGTATTGTGTGTGATATCAGAATTGATGATCTCTAGGACGGTGTCTCATGAATTACATTTAAATACAAGTGCAAAGGATACATCGAAATCAAGGATGTACATGAGAGTTAGGTTTCGATCCTGTGGAACTATGGGTTATGGGCCGACCATGTGGGTTAAAAGTAGGAATGGCGCTGACATCTTGCACGGTCATGATAGCAAGGCCAGTCAGAGAATAGCCTTCCAGTTATGTCACCAACAATGTCAGTACCAAGGGAGAGGGTCGAAGAGAACCATTTTTCTGCTTGTTAAACGAGGTGGACCAATAGGTAAAGTTCTCGTCCATCAGCGGTTACCGGGATGTTAACAACAATAGTAACAAGGTCTTACTAATAGAGTTGTACACCGAGGTGTTTACCTAAGCAGAGAATTACCTCTGCTTAGCTAAGTTAGATTACGAGAAAGGTTAAACAAAACGATGGAAAGGAAAATGTGATTATTATGATAATTAGACCAATGGAAAGGAAAGGTGTTTATACAAAAGTTTTAGGAGTACATCCTTCACAAGAACAAGCAGAGCCGGATGTACCAGATAGGACAGCAAGTAGATAACCACTTTGTAAAAGGGGCGAGGAGATTCATGATGTTACCCATACCATGGTGTTTGGATAATTGTTCAAGAACCATCTAGCATCGAGCTTCCATTGTTCTTGTTGACGCTTGGAGTACCAAAATCATGTTTCGGGGTAGCAACGATATGGTGTTAAAGTAACGATTAGGTATGAAGATCACAAAAAGTACACAAGGAGCAATTCCAAGAATAGCAAGAAATGCAACGTATAACCAGAACACGACCAAGTCTATGCTGGAAGGAAGGTAAGAATGTTGTCGATGACCACACAAAGTATGGAGGGGCAAGGATGGTATTTCTCATCATGAGTTCGACTCACAACTTGGAAGAAGTCAAAATGTTAACAATGATCTCGACACATTTTGTCGAGGTTTCTCATGAAGATGTAATCAATTACGATAACATCAAACAAAATGAATGATAAAGTGAAAGCTTATTAGAACCACGGATACAACACAAACTAAAAATTGAGCTTGTTGTTCAAGGTGAAATGATATGACGAGGAAGATCGACGTAGGTATAGCTCATCATCTAAGATTGTGCTCCAGGAAGGACCAGGTAGCACAGCTAAAATTTTACCACGATAATGATAATAGCTGATGAGGCTAGGAAGGACTTGAAGGATTATTAAACTCATAAGCAATGAAAATTACTTAGAGTTATTGATTCAGAGTGCAGAATCGACTCACTTATCGGTGTTCTCGATTGATAAACAACCTAGATCCCTTGAAGTGACGATGGCAGGGAAAGGTAGTACTTCATCAAAAGTTCATAAGATGTAGTGAAGTTTCATGATATCCTCGAGATAGCAGGGGTAATACTCGAAGGTAGATCGTAATAGAGGTTAGAATAGTATACTAATCTGTGCAAGACAAGTACTTTAACTTGTCCGAGAAATGGGATCAATGAGGAATAACATGGTCGGAACGACGGTTGCAAAGGACCAAACTACAGTTACAAGATGAACTTATAAGAAGGGGGTAGTTATTTTTATGAGAAGATTCCATGATAAGATTCGCATCGTGTCCATGGGCATGAACACAAAGTTCAAGGTCAACTCCCACTTTTCCAATGCATAACCTTTCATTCAATTCCTGTTTCAAAAATGGCATTAGTGTTGAATATTTTACCTGGTGAAATACCAAATGAGTAAGACCTGTGAAATCTTTCGGGTTCACACGGATTTATGGAAGGCATAGTTTCAACCCATATGGGCATCTTAGGAACATATACCACAATCTTTAGGAGTAAATATCACCAGCTCAAAAGCAAAGCACGGTTGGCCAAATCAGAGAATGGGATTTACCAATGGCATTATGTATCAGCGAAAGAACTTCTCAAGGTTTTTGTATATAAAGGACACTGTCAGATGATAATTCAACAAAGGATCTGACGGTCCATAACGAAGCTAATGTGAGCATTGACACACACCCAGAGGAAGAAACAATGCAACGAGATCAGATTATAGTAACAACTGACTAATTCAAAGCTCATATGCAAAGGAAATATGATTTCCAAATCAAGGGATCAAAAGAAAACGCTCTGATTGAGGATGGGTAAGTTGAATAGACTTAGGGGTACAATCGACGGTAATCTGATTCGTCGAGAATCAGCTCCTGTCCAAGATGACGTTTGAGCCGGAAGGATGAATTCTAGGATTCGACTGAGGATTGCAAGCAATCGCAACCTATTGAATCAACATACTCAAAATGATAATGAAAAAGGATGCCAATAAGGTTACCAGACTTATGGGATAAATCATAGTTCAAGTAAGCAAGAATTTCAAGAGCAATAGGCTGTTGAGGATTTTCAAAAGACCGAATGGTATTTCGTAGACTTTTATGAAATACATGAATCAAATGGGGACGAGCGGATACTCGATAAGTGCGAGAATTTATCCGTAGGGGTATTCAGGTGGGAAACAACTGCAAGGCAGTAGGCACAAAGTATTCCTAGAACAATACAGAGAATTTCGGGGTATCTTGTAATAACAAGATCAACTGGGAATAAAAGTAAGAACGACAGGTGTATGTATTTATCCATAGGGATATTTCGGTGGTAGTAATTTTGCAAAGGTGGTAGGCGCAAGGGCCTCGGGAAAACATCAAGAAGTATCTTTAGAATCTTCTGGTGCAGCAGGCGATCATCTGGAATGAGCGGCTCTCCAGGAGGAAGTATTGTCGAGAACCTAAAGTTAGATTTTAGCAAAATCTTTTAACCTGAATAGAAGAGAGATTAGATTCTCAGAGTATAGACGAGGAGTAAAAGATCCAAATACCACCCAATGGCGACGTGGGCCAGTAAGACACACAACCATGTTAGTAAAAATTTTGTAGTGACTAGACAAAACTTCGGCCCAGGAGATGGAAAGGGGGCTACCTACAGGCAGTCGGCTCTGATACCAACTTGTGATGCCCCCGATTCATTCGTACACTAATCATACACACAAATGTGTATGATCAAGATCAGGGACTCATAGGAAGATATCACAACACAACTCTAGACACAAATTAAAATAATACAAGCTTTATATTACAAGCCAGCGGCCTCGAGGGCTCAAATACATAAGCTCGAATACAAACAAGTCAGCGGAAGCAACATTACCTGAGTACAGACATGAGTTAAACAAGTTTTCCTTGAGAAGAATAGCACAAAAGCATCTACAATTGAAAAGGCAAGCCCTCCTGCCTGGGAGCCTCCTAACTACTCCTGATCGTCTGAATCCTCCACGTAGTTGTAGGCACCCTCAGTGTAGTAGCAGTCATCGTCGAAGGTGGCGTCTGGATCCTGAGCTCCACCATCGGGTTGCAGCATCCAAGAAGAATGTAAAGAGGTGGAAAAAGGGGAGCAAAGCAACCGTGAGTACTCATCCAAAGTACTCGCAAGCAAGGATCTACACTACATATGCATCGGTATCGATGAAATGGGTAGTATCTGTGGACATAACTTTAGAATGCCAAAAGAGAAGGGGAAAGCCTAGCCTATCGAAGACTAGCATCTTCAAGCAGCTCCAAGCATCTTGTAGCAATCAGAAGAGTATAGAATAGTAGTTTATATTTAGCAAACATGTTGTGGAAATAATGCCTAGAGAACCTTCCCTGACTCCCTGTGGGAAAGCAATCTCGAAGCCACATATCCAATACATGCCTCAGCATTAGTATCCAGTTCTAGTTGTACCGATCGGGATACAACTCCGAGCATCCAGTACCATGGACCCGGCTATTCGAATAGATAATACTTCCCTGCAGGGGTGCACCAACTTACCCGACATGCTCGATCAACTCTAGCAGGACGCACCATCAGGTCATGACTGCCCTCGGCCGATCAACACACCACAGCCCTACCTAGACTCATCAGAGAGGCCAGACTGTCAGTCTACATCCTAAGCATGCAGGGGTCACGAGCCCATCGCCCTTTGCACTGCTACACATTGCGTACGCGGCCGGTGAACAGCCTAGCCCCCCTTATACAAGGCAAGGCATTCCAATCCAACCCGGCACGGCGCCGCTCCATCGCTGACGTCTGTTGAGCTTTTGGCTAATACATATGATGCAGAGTGCCCATACTTATTCCCGCGTGGTGGTTAGTGCAAAAAAGGCCAGATGCTACATGGATCAATTATCCAAACCGATAGTGAATTAGGAGCGCGTGGTAATGAGAAGAGACTCACGATCAATGTGACCCCATCGCCCCGTCTCGTGGATTTGTAGCAAGGGCTAAGAATGCCCGGCTATGCCCCGAAGTTATCTCGCGAGCACCTTCGAGGTCAACCTGGCTCCACATCACTCACAAATATGCTCGCGCGGGTACCCCTCAGGGCCGACCTGACTTTAGTATCATGGTTATGTGGTAAAGCCATAGTAACTATGTGTCCAAAACACCAAGGGGGAACCCTGAGGAATCACCCTCGAGGTGTTGGGGAACGTAGTAATTTCAAAAAAAATCCTACGCACACGCAAGATCATGGTGATGCATAGCAATGAGAGGGGAGAGTGTTGTCCACGTACCCTCGTAGACCATAAGCGGAAGCGTTATGACAACGCGGTTGATGTAGTCGTACGTCTTCACGATCCGACCGATCCAAGTACCGAACGTACGGCACCTCCGAGTTCAGCACACGTTCAGCTCGATGACGATCCCCGGACTCTGATCCAGCAGGGTGTCGGGGATGAGTTCTGTCAGCACGATGGTGTGGTGACGATGATGATGCTCTACCGACACAGGGCTTCGCCTAAGCACCGCAACGATATGACCGAGGTGGAATATGGTGGAGGGGGCACTGCACACGGCTAAGGAACGATCACGAAGATCAACTTGTGTGTCTAGAGGTGCCCCCTGCCCCCATATATAAAGGAGGGAGGGGGACGTGCGGCCGCCCCCCTAGGGGTGCACCTGGAGGAGTCCTACTCCCACCGGGAGTAGGACTCCCTCCTCTTGCCTTGGTGGAGAAGGAAAGGGGGGAGGGGAAAGAGGAAAGGGGGCGCCCCCCCCCCTTCCTTGTCCTATTCGGACTAGGGGGGAGGGGGTGCGCGGCCAGCCCTGGTCGGCCCTTCTCTTCTCCCTCATGGCCCATGTAGGCCCATTAACCCCTGGGGGGGTTCCGGTAACCACCCGGTACTCCGGTAAAATCCCGATTTCACTCGGAACGATTCTGATATCCAAATATAGGCTTCCAATATATCAATCTTTATGTCTCGACCATTTCAAGACTCCTGGTCATGTCTGTGATCACATCCGGGACTCCGAACAACCTTCGGTACATCAAAAATTATTAACTCATAATAAAACTGTCATCGTAACGTTAAGCGTGCGGACCCTACGGGTTCGAGAACTATGTAGACATGACCTAGAACAGTTCCCAGTCAATAACCAATAGCGGAACCTGGATGCTCATATTGGCTCCTACATATTCTACGAAGATCTTTATCGGTCAAACCGCATAACAACATACGTTGTTCCCTTTGTCATCAGTCTATTACTTGCCCGAGATTCGATCGTCGGTATCCAATACCTAGTTCAATCTCGTTACTGGGAAGTCTCTTTACTCGTTACACAATGCATCATTCCGTAACTAACTCATTAGCTACATTGCTTGCAAGGCTTATAGTGATGTGCATTACCGAGAGGGCCCAGAGCTACCTCTCCGACAATCGGAGTGACAAAACCTAATCTCGAAATACGCCAACTCAACATGTACCATTGGAGACACCTGTAGAGCTCCTTTATAATCACCCAGTTATGTTGTGACATTTGGTAGCACACAAAGTGTTCCTCCGGTAAACGGGAGTTCCATAATCTCATAGTTGTAGGAACTTTGTATAAGTCATGAAGAAAGCAATAGCAACATACTAAATGATCAAGTGCTAGGCTAACGGAATGGGTCATGTCAATCACATCATTCTCCTAATGATGTGATCCCATTAATCAAATGACAACACATGTCTATGGTTAGGAAACATAACCATCTTTGATTTAATGAGCTAGTCAAGTAGAGGCATACTAGTGACGTTATGTTTGTCTATGTATTCACACATGTATCATGTTTCCGGGTAATACAATTCTAGCATGAATAATAAACATTTATCATGATATGAGGAAATAAATAATAACTTTGTTATTGCCTCTAGGGCATATTTCCTTCAGTCTCCCACTTGCACTAGAGTCAATAATCTAGATTACACAGTAATGATTCTAACACCCATGGAGTCTTGGTGTTGATCATGTTTTGCTCGTGGAAGAGGCTTAGTCAACGGGTCTGCAACATTCAGATCTGTATGTATCTTGCAAATCTCTATGTCTCGCACTTGGACTTGGTCCCGGATGGAATTGAAGCGTCTCTTGATGTGCTTGGTCCTCTTGTGAAATCTGGATTCCTTTGCCAAGGCAATTGCACCAGTATTGTCACAGAAGATCTTCATTGGTACCGATGCACTAGGTATGACACCTAGATCAGAAATGAACTCCTTCATCCAGACTCCTTCATTTGTTGCTTCCGAAGCAGCTATGTACTCCGCTTCACATGTAGATCCCGCCACGACGCTATGTTTAGAATTGCACCAACTTACAGCTCCACCGTTTAATAAAAACACGTATCCGGTTTGCGATTTAGAATCATCCGGATCAGTGTCAAAGCTTGCATCGACGTAACCATTTACGACTAGCTCTTTGTCACCTCCATAAACGGGAAAAAGATCCTTAGTCCTTTTCAGGTATTTCAGGATGTTCTTGACCGCTGTCCAGTGATCCACTCCTGGATTACTTTGGTACCTTCCTGCCAAGCTTATTGCTAAGCATACGTCAGGTCTGGTACACAACATTGCATACATGATAGAGCCTATGGCTGAAGCATAGGGAACATCTTTCATTTTCTCTCTACCTTCTGCTGTGGTCGGGCATTGAGTCTGACTCAACTTCACACCTTGTAATACAGGCAAGAACCCTTTCTTTGCCTGATCCATTCTGAACTTTTTCAAAACTTTATCAAGGTATGTGCTTTGTGAAAGTCCAATTAAGCGTCTTGATCTATCTCTATAGATCTTGATGCCCAATATGTAAGCAGCTTCACCGAGGTCTTTCATTGAAAAACTTTTATTCAAGTATCCCTTTATGCTATCCAGAAATTCTATATCATTTCCAATTAACAATATGTCATCTACATATAATATCAGAAATGCTACAGAGCTCCCACTCACTTTCTTGTAAATACATGCTTCTCCAAAAGTCTGTATAAAACCATATGCTTTGATCACATTATCAAAGCGTTTATTCCAACTCCGAGATGCTTGCACCAGTCCATAGATGGATCGCTGGAGCTTGCATACTTTATTAGCACCTTTTGGATCGACAAAACCTTCTGGTTGCATCATATACAACTCTTCTTCCAGAAATCCATTCAGGAATGCAGTTTTGACATCCATTTGCCAAATTTCATAATCATAAAATGCGGCAATTGCTAACATGATTCGGACAGACTTAAGCATCGCTACGGGTGAGAAAGTCTCATCGTAGTCAACCCCTTGAACTTGTCGAAAACCTTTTGCAACAAGTCGAGCTTTGTAGACAGTTACATTACCATCAGCGTCAGTCTTCTTCTTAAAAATCCATTTATTCTCAATGGCTTGCCGATCATCGGGCAAGTCAACCAAAGTCCATACTTTGTTCTCATACATGGATCCCATCTCAGATTTCATGGCTTCAAGCCATTTTGCAGAATCTGGGCTCATCATCGCTTCCTCATAGTTCGTAGGTTCGTCAAAATCAAGTAACATGACTTCTAGAACAGGATTACCGTACCACTATGGTGCGGATCTTACTCTGGTAGACCTACGAGGTTCAGCAGAAACTTGATCCGAAGTTTCATGATCAATATCATTAGCTTCCTCACTTATTGGTGTAGCTGTCACAGGAACCGGTTCTTGTGATGAACTACTTTCCAATAAGGGAGCAAGTACAGTTACCTCATCAAGTTCTACTTTCCTCCCACTCACTTCTTTCGAGAGAAACTCCTTCTCTAGAAAGGATCCGAATTTAGCAACGAAAATCTTGCCCTCAGATCTGTGATAGAAGGTGTACCCAATACTCTCTTTTGGGTATCCTATGAAGACACATTTCTCCGATTTGGGTTCGAGCTTATCTGGTTGAAGTTTCTTCACATAAGCATCACAACCCCAAACTTTAAGAAATGACAACTTCGGTTTCTTGCCAAACCATAGTTCATAAGGCGTCGTCTCAACATATTTTGATGGTGCCCTATTTAACGTGAATGCAGCCGTATCTAAAGCATAGCCCCAAAACGATAGCGGTAAATCAGTAAGAGACATCATAGATCGCACCATATCTAGTAAAGTATGATTACGACGTTCGGACACACCATTTCGTTGTGATGTACCGGGTGGCGTGAGTTCGAAACTATTCCGCATTGTTTCAAATGTAAACCAAACTCGTAACTCAAATATTCTCCTCCATGATCAGATTGTAGAAATTTTATTTTCTTGTTACGATGATTTTCCACTTCACTCTGAAATTCTTTGAACTTTTCAAATGTTTCAGACTTGTGTTTCATTAAGTAGATATACCCATATCTGCTCAAATCATCTATGAAGGTGAGAAAATAACGATACCCGCCACAAGCCTCAATATTCATTGGACCACATACATCACTATGTATGATTTCCAACAAATCAGTTGCTCGCTCCATAGTTCCGGAGAACGGCGTTTTAGTCATCTTGCCCATGAGGCACGGTTTGCAAGTACCAAGTGATTCATAATCAAGTGATTCCAAAAGTCCATCAGTATGGAGTTTCTTCATGCACTTTACACTGATATGACCTAAACGGCAGTGCCACAAATAAGTTGCACTATCATTATCAACTCTGCATCTTTTGGCTTCAACATTACGAATATGTGTATCACTACTATCGAGATTCAATAAAAATAGACCACTCTTCAAGGGTTCATGACCATAAAAGATATTATTCATATAAATAGAACAACCATTATTCTCTGACTTAAACGAATAACTGTCTCGCATCAAACAAGATCCAGATATAATGTTCATGCTCAACGCTGGCACCAAATAACAATTATTTAGGTCTAAAACTAATCCCGATGGTAGATGTAGAGGTAGCGTGCCGACCGCGATCACATCGACTTTGGAACCATTTCCCACGTGCATCGTCACCTCGTCCTTAGCCAATCATCGCTTAATCTATAGTCCCTGTTTCGAGTTGCAAATATTAGCAACAGAACCAGTATAAAATACCCAGGTACTACTGCGAGCATTAGTAAGGTACACATCAATAACATGTATATCACATATAACTTTGTTCACTTTGCCATCGTTATTATCCGCCAAATACTTGGGGCAGTTCCGCTTCCAGTGTCTAGTCTGCTTGCAATAGAAGCACTCAGTCTCAGGCTTAGGTCCAGACTTGGGTTTCTTCTCTTGAGCAGCAACTTGTTTGCTGTTCTTCTTGAAGTTCCCCTTCTTCTTCCCTTTGCCCTGTTTCTTGAAACTAGTGGTTTTTTTAACCATCAACACTTGATGCTCCTTCTTGATTTCTACCTCCGCAGCTTTTAGCATTGCGAAGAGCTCGGGAATAGTCTTGTCCATCCCTTGCATATTATAGTTCATCACGAAGCTCTTGTAGCTTGGTGGCAGTGATTGAAGAATTCTGTCAATGACACTATCATCAGGAAGATTAACTCCCAGTTGAATCAAGTGATTATTATACACAGACATTTTGAGTATGTGTTCACTGATAGAACTATTCTCCTGCATCTTACAGCTATAGAACTTATTGGAGACTTCATATCTCTCAATCCGGGAATTTGCTTGAAATATTAACTTCAACTCCTAGAACATCTCATATGCTCCATGACGTTCAAAACATCGTTGAAGACCCGGTTCCAAGCCGTAAAGCATGGCACACTGAACTATCAAGTAGTCACCAGCTTTGCTCTACCAGACGTTCTTAACATTGTTAGTTGCATTAGCAGCATGCCTGGCACCCAGCGGTGCTTCCAGGACGTAATTCTTTTGTGCAGCAATGAGGATAATCCTCGGGTTACGGACCCAGTCCGTGTAAATGCTACCATCATCTTTCAACTTAGCTTTCTCAAGGAACGCATTAAAATTCAATGGAACAACAGCACGAGCCATCTATCTACAACAAACATAGATAAGCAAAATACAATCAGGTACTAAGTTCATGATAAATTTAAGTTCAATTAATCAAATTACTAAAGAACTCCCACTTAGACAGACATCTCTCTAGTCATCTAAGTGATCACGTGATCCAAATCAACTAAACCATGTCCGATCATCACGTGAGATGGAGTAGTTTCAATGGTGAACATCACTATGTTGATCATATCTACTATATGATTCACGTTCGACCTTTCGGTCTCCGTGCTCCGAGGCCATATCTGTATATGCTAGGCTCGTCAAGTTTAACCTGAGTATTCTGCATGTGCAACTGTTTTGCACCCGTTGTATTTGAACGTAGAGCCTATCACACCCGATCATCACGTGGTGTCTCAGCACGAAGAACTTTCGCAATGGTGCACACTCAGGGAGAACACTTCTTGATAATTTAGCGAGAGATCATCTTAAAATGGTACCGTCAATCAAAGCAAGATAAGATGCATAAAGGATAAACATCACATGCAATCAATATAAGTGATATGATATGGCCATCATCATCTTGTGCTTGTGATCTCCATCTCTGAAGCACTATCGTGATCACCATCGTCACCGGCGCGACACCTTGATCTCCATCATAGCATCCTTGTCGTTACACCATCTATTGCTTTTACGACTATCGCTACCGCTTAGTGATAAAGTAAAGCAATTACAGGGCGTTTGCATTTCATACAATAAAGCGACAACCATATGGCTCCTGCCAGTTGCCGACAACTTCAGTTACAAAACATGATCGTCTCATACAATAAAATATAGCATCACGTCTTGACCATATCACATCACAACACGCCCTGCAAAAACAAGTTAGACATCCTCTACTTTGTTGTTGCAAATTTTACGTGGCTGCTACGGGCTTAGCAAGAACCATTCTTACCTACGCATCAAAACCACAACGATAGTTCGTCAAGTTAGTGTTGTTTTAACCTTCGCAAGGACCGGGCGTAGCCACACTCAGTTCAACTTAAGTGAGAGAGACAGACACCCGCCAGTCACCTTTAAGCATGAGTGCTTGTAACTGCGAAACCAGTCTCGCGTAAGCGTACGCGTAATGTCGGTCCGGGCCGCTTCATCTCACAATACCGCTGAACCAAAGTATGACATGCTGGTAAGCAGTATGACTTGTAACGCCCACAACTCACTTGTGTTCTACTCGTGCATATGACATCTACGCATAAAACCAGGCTCTGATACCACTGTTGGGGAATGTAGTAATTTCAAAAAAATTCCTACGCACACGCAAGATCATGGTGATGCATAGCAACGAGAGGGGAGAGTGTTGTCCACGTACCCTCGTAGACCGTAAGCGGAAGCGTTATGACAACGCGATTGATGTAGTCGTACGTCTTCATGATCCGACCGAGCCAAGTACCGAACGTACGGCACCTCCGAGTTTAGCACACGTTCAGCTCGATGACGATCCCCGGACTCCGATCCAGCAGGGTGTCAGGGATGAGTTCTGTCAGCACGATGGTGTGGTGACAATGATGATGTTCTACTGACGCAGGGCTTCGCCTAAGCACCGCAACGATATGACCGAGGTGGAATATGGTGGAGGGGGGCACCACACACGGCTAAGGAACAATCACGAAGATCAACTTGTGTGTCTAGAGGTGCCCCCTTCCCCCGTATATAAAGGAAGGAGGGGGAGGTGCGGCCGGCCCCCTAGGGGTGCGCCTGGAGGACTCCTACTCCCACCGGTAGTAGGACTCCCTCCTCTTGCCTTGGTGGAGAAGGAAAGGGGGGCGCCACCCCCCCTTCCTTGTCCTATTCGGACTAGGGGGGAGGGGGCGTGCGGCCTGCCCTGGTCGGCCCTCCTCTTCTCCCTCATGGCCCATGTAGGCCCATTAACCCCCGGGGGGTTCCGGTAACCCCCCCTGTACTCCGGTAAAATCCTGATTTCACCCGGAATGATTCCGATATCCAAATATAGGCTTCCAATATATCAATCTTTATGTCTCGACCATTTCGAGACTCCTCGTCATGTCCGTGATCACATCCGGGACTCTGAACAATCTTTGCTACATCAAAACTTATTAACTCATAATAAAACTGTCATCGTAATGTTAAGCGTGCGGACCCTACGGGTTCGAGAACTATGTAGACATGACCTAGAACAGTCCCCAATCAATAACCAATAGCGGAACCTGGATGCTCATATTGGCTCCTACATATTCTATGAAGATCTTTATCGGTCAAACCGCATAACAATATACGTTGTTCCCTTTGTCATCGGTATGTTACTTGCCCGAGATTCGATCGTCGGTATCCAATACCTAGTTCAATCTCGTTACCGGCAAGTCTCTTTACTTGTTACGTAATGCATCATTCCGTAACTAACTCATTAGCTACATTTCTTGCAAGGCTTATAGTGATGTGCATTACCGAGAGGGCCCAGAGATACCTCTCCGACAAGCAGAGTGACAAAACCTAATCTTGAAATACGCCAACTCAACATGTACCATTGGAGACACCTGTAGAGCTCCTTTATAATCACCCAGTTATGTTGTGACGTTTGGTATCACACAAAGTGTTCCTCCGGTAAACGGGAGTTGCATAATCTCATAGTTGTAGGAACTTTGTATAAGTCATGAAGAAAGCAATAGCAACATACTAAACGATCAAGTGCTAGGCTAACAGAATGGGTCATGTCAATCACATCATTCTCCTAATGATGTGATCCCATTAATCAAATGACAACACATGTCTATGGTTAGGAAACATAACCATCTTTGATTTAATGAGCTAGTCAAGTAGATGCATACTAGTGATGTTATCTTTGTCTATGTATTCACACATGTATCATGTTTCCGGGTAATACAATTCTAGCATGAATAATAAACATTTATCATGATATGAGGAAATAAATAATAACTTTATTATTGCCTCTAGGGCATATTTCCTTCACGAGGTCCACTCTTGAGGAGTTGCACAACAGCGTCGTTGTCAGGAGTGCTGAAGGAGGAATCTCCCTCGATGACCACAGCCGATGAACTGACCTACAAGGTTAACATCAGTAGTGTTGATGAGGTACCACCCTCAGCACTCGATAGTAACCCAGTAGTGTCATACAACAAAGGGGGGTGATGTGCGGTGTCGGGGCCTGGCCATCGATCATGTTGATTGAGTAATCGACATAAAGTGGGGAAACTGGGACAAGGTGGGGTCAGTGATGGATCTCTAACCAACCTATACTAAGCAGTTTAGAATAAGCAGGTAACAAAGACATGCTATGCATCAGAATGGGATCATACAAAAGTTGTAGCAATTCTAATGCAAGCAAGAGAGGGAAAGAAATGGGCAATATTGGAATGAACAAGGGGGTTTGTTTGCCTGGAAACTCTGCGGCAAAAGCAGGGTCATCAACGGTGTAGTCAGTCTCCGAAGCTGCATCGGTCTCGGGGACTGCGTCGGTACTGGGATCTACCGAGAGAGAAGGGGGGGACAAATAAATACACAACAAATATATGCAAAATAGAGCATGTTGTGGCACCCCGGCTCAGAGAAACCAGAATGCCCCGTATTCCAGCCCAGAGATCGAGATGAAGTCTTCTGGAATACGGCACTGCTCAGCATAGAACAAACCAGCTTTCTATGACAACCTGGATATGTATACAAGGTCTTCGATATTACAATGAATAACACTGGCACAGTGACACTACGCCAACCACATTTGCTCTATGCAAGCATCATAACAACTCGAGGTAGCGGAACTACTGGCAGTGGAACAACTATTGGTAGCGGAACAACGAACAGTGATGATGGACTCCAATCCGCAGGGACTCTAGGTGGAACGTTTGTCCTAGCTTGCAAACACAGGAGCCACACCAAACAAACAAGCAATCCAGGTATGACCTGCAAACTGGCATGACACGCTAGGTCAGTACATTGAACGTACTTGTAAGCTCACAATAAACCAAAAGCAGTCAAGACAAACAACAACATGGCATTCGCAAGTTCAAGCAATCATGAATATGGTACCAACAGAACAACATAGCATGCGCAAGGTGAACATGATACAACTTTCGCAGGGCATAAGCATATGAACATGATGATACTACATGCAACAAGTTAACATTTGCATGCACCAATTTACTCTTGCTCGGCGGTTACCTCGTAACCACGTCATGCATCAACATACCAACATTGGTATCCACAATTCCTCCGTGATCATCTCGCGTTCACATAGATATCAAGCAACTTTAGTATCCATGATACCTTCATGATCCGCTGTCGATCACAACCAATCTCTTTGTCATCATCGAACCGAGGTTATTTTTAATCAAGTTATTATTGTTGGCTCATAGTGTGACCGACTACGAATTTGGCCCATATCCGCGGGGCGCGGCTATCGATAGATTAAATACACACACTCTGCATGGTTAGCACACAGTACCCACACCACGGAACCCAATGCCTCGCACTCCCATACGTGTGGATCAACAGCATTCCGACAAAACTGATCTACTGCCATGACACTCTCCCGGCCACTCTGACCAACTCCCCTTTGGGATAAGTGATGGCTGTCCCCGTTCCTACCAAAGGCATCAATGGCCACCATCGTGGCAAAACATAAATGGTCCCAAACGGGGACAAGGTACCATAAGAACAACAACGGGCACACAAGGCTTATGTCCGCCTACCTAATCAGGGTAGAGCGCGCCCATAACCTTCCCTCATTGGAGGCACCGGCGAGAGGCAGGACAATAGACCCAGTTAGGTCCTTCCCATAAAGGCAAATGTGGTTGCATTGGTCAGCTCGATTTAGTGGCACCATGACTCAGCACACAGTTGTTCAAGTTCATTATTATCCGGTTAAACATGAATGTAATAAGCTGAGCCATAATAAAATAACATGATGTAACTACAATGCATGAGCACGATATCAACATAAGCATGGAGGTGCAACATAATCATCGAGCATAACCACAATGAATCATATATCCGAATGAGCATGGCATACTGATGAGCATGAATAACACAAGCATAACCCTACAATAAGCATAACATGACCACTAGCATCATGAATAAATACCATGCAAGAACATAGCAAGAACACTACAAAGTAAGCATGTAACCAACTAGATGCAACGGAACAAGCATAGCAATGGCACTGAATAACAGACTAAGCATGCATCTAAAGATAATCACTACTACCAGCATGTATTAATACTAACAAGCATGACATGTAAAAATGATACTAGCAAGTAGCACAAGATATCACGATGCATCATAACATAGCCTGAAGGTGGACACGAATCCACGAGTAAAACCGAAACAACAACGGTAGTAGCAAACAAGCAGGCAGATAACGGCAAACTTTTATTAAGTATTCAAGTTGAAAACCAAGGTTACTACACAACTATCATCCATGTGGCTATTGTGTCTTGCCTTGGGGTGACAGAGACTCCGGGAAAAATTGCGGTGAAACCGCGGAACGAAACACCGGATGGTTCTCTCTCGAAGGGGGCTGATTAGAGGCAAGGGAAAAATGGTCATTTTCATTGTGGTACCACCTAGTGAAAATGTCACCAATAGAAAGATCTCGACGAGACAAAGACGTGAGCGTGGTTTCCCCTCAATCGGAGCTACGGTTGAAAGGTTATGAGGGTTTGAACACCAAGGACCAATCTATGAATAAAATTTCAACAAACAAGTCCCTGGAGGCAAAAACTGAAAGCGCCTTCTGCCGAATACGTTTTCTGAAAAGGAAAATATATTTTGACCTGTAGTTAGAAGGAAATACACTTTCCAGAAGGGAAAGCGCATGAAAACGTATTCTTGCGAATACGCTTCCACTTACGTGATGTGCGGGCTAGTGCCACTTACGGGCGGGCCCATGAGGCAAGGAGGGTCACTCGCAGGGGGGCGAGCGGCGCTCGTCCTCTTCCTCACGTGACCCCGTCCAGAGCCGAGCAGGAAGCAGGGCTAGACAGAGGCGACAACCGGCGAGGGGCCAGCTGGCTCCGGCGGCCTTCGGCCGCGTTGAGCACACCGGCGGACTCGTGGAGGCCTAGCGCATCCATCCAGGGAAGAAACGGCGTGGAGGAGGAGCTGCATGGTCGCGCGGTGAGGCGATAGAGAGGAGCAGAGGCGGGCAGCTGGTGGTGGTTTCTGGTGACGTGAGCTGCTCCGGCGAGGACTGATGGTATGGGGCGGACCTCCAGGAGGTGGGGAGGCTTGTGGTGGTGGTGGGAAGGCGAGGAGATGGCCGGGGCAGCCGGACGAAGCGGAGGCCGAACGGCGGACGCGGCGGCCGAGCTCGAGGGACATGGCCACAAGGCTCTCCGGCGAGGGGAAAAGAGGTGGGACGAGCCGCGAAGACAAAGGGAATGCGATGGACAACTCAAGAGGGGGAGACGTGGAATCGGGACACCCGGGAGGAGCAAACTCCGGTGATGGCCGAGGCGAGAACGATGAACTCCGGCGAGATTAGGCGTCTCCGGTGGACATGAGAGGCAAAGGAGGGATGAATGAGCCGCGGAAGGGGTTGAGGGTCCTATATGTAGGCCAGGGGAGGGCTCGGGGATGCTCTAGAGAGCTCCAGCTCGACGCCAATGGAGGAACAGAGGCTGGATATGTCACGGGCGTGAAGACGGCTACCACACAGTAGTGATTTAGGGCTAGGCAGCGACTCAGGTCGATGCAGACGAGCACGACGACGAGGGAACAAACGAGAACAAGGGCAGGGACACTCTAGAGCGCGTGTTTGGCGGGTCGTGACCCGTGGTCACCGCGTGAACTGGCATAGACGGTGCCAGGTGATCGGCCACATCATGTCTAGTGGGTAGACCATCGTGCCCTTAGTCTAAATGGGTAAACAACTCGGTCCAGGGGCAAATAAGACATTTGTAGGTCGATCCAAAACATTGATGCAGCAGGGTGTTTGATGCCATCTTCAAGAGATTGGTCCGGAGGATTATACTAAGATTTGACTGGGGTTCATCACTTACTAAGGTGATTAGGATGGCAAGGTTTCAGCTCATACAGAGGGGTTTAGCTAGTACTTGTAGTGCAAAGTGTCATACTGACCATAATAGCAAACTTTGAAGTAGCACTCACATACTAGCTTGGATTGAGCTGAAATTGGCCATGGCCCAATGATTTGAGTATATGAAGATGCCCAAAAACTTTCATCCCATTTGGACAAGCCAAAGTGGCACTTGCTTCACAAAGCATCTCTCTGGACAGAATTTTGGAAAAATTGCACAGGGAAAATGGAGTAATGAATTGAGTCAAAACTGGTGGAGGAAGTTGGTATGGATAGGAGAATATCCTAGAAAAATTTCAGCTTAAATGAAGCAATATAAAATATAGTTGCTTCACAAACTGAAAATCTAACCATAAACCAAGATTTGGACCTGGGCTCACATAGATGAGTTACATGAGCTCAAATTTGTGGAGAGTGATGATTTGCTCATATGAAGGACCTTGCAAAATTTCAACTCATCTGGATATGCCTAGGTAGCACTTCCTTTACAAAGGCTTCCCTCATATAGGAACTTTGAAAAATTGCTCAGGAATAAGCAAGTTGAGTTGAATTTTGGCATGGGGCAACGATATGGACAGGAAAAGATGTCCAAAAAGTTTGGGGTCAATTGGGCAAAGTTAAATAGCACTTGCTTCACAAAGTGCCATTTAGGGTAGAATAGGGAAAGAATTATTGAAGGATTATTTTTGAACATGGCAATGAAAAGTTTTGCCATATTTGAGAAAGATATGACCCAAACAATTTATGAGAATTATTTGGGAATTTTTGGAGTGACAGAAAGATGGGTTGCTTCACAACCTAGCGCAAATAGGATAATTCCTTTAATAGAAAAGGAATATTCCCAATAAAAGAATATTGGGAGTTGGGCTAGGATGAAAAATGACATGATCTAGGGATGATAATGAGGTTGATAAGCCACTATAAAACCTCAGAAGACATGATCTTCCCAAGTTTTGGAACAACATAGCCACAGAAAAGCAATTCAAATCAATAAATACAAGAAAATCAAAGGAAAAAGAAAAGGGCAAAATCCAGGGTGTTACAAACCTCCCCCCTTAAAGAAATCTCGTCCTCGAGACTTGGTTGCTCAGGGATAAATAATTTTTCTGACTTGAAGAAACCATTTCAAACTCGGGTTTCTTTTATTCATTCTCATAAAATCTTCCCACTGAATTGGATCTAACTAACTACCTTGATCTGGGGTGGCTTGCTTCACTGTATCTGACATTCTGACAGGACTTACCTTGTATGTTCCTGTTCATGCTGACTCAAATTTTTCCTTCACATCTGCTGGCTGAGCTGGGGTCCGAAAGATTTTCATTACTGACATACGTGTCCTTCTCGATATTAATCCTTGTTGGAGATGTTATTCCGATATCGAGTACCGAGAATATTCCACGGAGTTGGGAACACATCTTCCCGTGGAACTAGAAATCTCTTCTAGCCAGGCATCAGACTGCTTGAATATATGCATACCTTCTGGGTTCAAAGCAGTGATAGGAACCATACTTGGCTTTCTGAGGGATTCTGACTTCTTGCAGGAGTTCTCTGACTTATCTTGCCTGACTTCACTATCTTTCATATCCAATCTGTACCAAAATTTTTGCTATCGCTTGACGTGACTAATAGAAAAGTGCACCATCTCCTGATGGTAACATTTGCAGACTTGGCTGGCGGTGATCTTGGCAAAGAATCCCATTCACGATAGGCTATTCTGTAATTGCTTCCCATACGCAAGAGATAACAATCCTCAAAGTATGTGATCTCACACTAATTCTTCATTTTGCCGTTATACCCATGGGGATAACAGGTCATGCAATTCTACAACACGTGTACTCAGGTCAATATGTTGAGCTGTCCTTGGGTCGGACTTGACAGACTTGGGTATTCAATGTTGACAGGTCTGATCATATGTTGTTGACTAAGATGGTCGCCTTAATATGAGGTCCTTACCACAATGAAGTAGACCTCTCAGGCGTATCTTCATGGTGTCTGATATGGAGTAAGACTGTCTTGGGCATACATACCACATTTTTCACACAATAACCAGCATCCCTGTATTGCCGGTCTTGCTCTTTCATTATCATTTCCTTTATCTGCACCTTAACCGAAAGAGTTGGGCCTTATATATCCTTAATTATCTTTGCAGCCCTGAATACTATCAGGTGCAATATCTTACAATTCATACTTTGATCTTGTTCATGTCTTGAGTCTTGGGATATTTATCCGGTTCACGTGTGATTGTACGGATCTCAGTCATGTTGTTGATTATGCCATACAGTGACTGGATTAATAGCATCACCTTGTCGGGTGTGCGGGGCTGATCTTGATATTTACTGCCAAGATAGTTGTCTCAATGTTGTATTTCTTCAAGACTTGTGGATTATTGCATCACCGTACCCACTGGTTTTCTGTCTCTTGAATAACCGGTGAGGTGGTCGGATGCGTACCGTGAATTCTTCCTTGTGCGAGAGACTTGACATCATACTCACTGTAGGAAGAAATATCTGATTCTAGATGTATACCTTTGTTATGACTAATTCTTGTTTCTCACTTAACTGTTGCAGATCTGCCACTTGGAAAACACTGCCATATGCTGACAATTCATTGTTTAATATCTTGTACCAGTGCTGTCCTGAAGAAGACTAGGTAGCTTGCTTCGGAATCCATCAGGGTATCATGTTGGGGAAGACTGGATAGCTTGTGCTCGAAGCTTTCTATGGATACCTTGCTGAGGAAGGCTGGGTACCGTACCTTATAAGCATCCCCCGTTAAAGACTTACTAGGGAAGACTCGACACCTCATACCAGAAGCTTTTGTAGTATCCAATTGAAATGACTGAATATCTTGCACTGGAATGCATTCATACCTTTCTGATGCAGACTGTGAATCGTGTCTTGTACGCTTTGCTGATAAATTGTGGAGAAGGACTGGACTGATTTTCTTTGCGAACGAAATATCGTATATATGTTCTTGTCATTCTGGCATGCTGATTATTGTCTGACTGTCCTTATTGCTGAATTCATTGCATACCCGGACTGACTTCTGGGTGTCGCATGCTTCAAATCTGACTTATGGCAGAATCAATCATCGGGTACAGACCATACCTCTGACTTCAAATGCAGGTTGAACTGGGATCCAATTTTGTTCTCTTGCTGATTTAATCATTGCTGCAATAAAGGTGTATTTCTGACGGGTACTTATTACTGAAAGTCTGATCAGAATATAACTTGTATCCAGACCGGGTGTCTGTAATACACTGCTGTCAGCTGAAAATCTCATTGCTTTTAACTGAGTTCCTTGGTGTATATCTTTACTTCTCATGGCTTCTTCTGATCCAATGTCGGTTGATGAGCACTTTCCATAAGGGGGGTAACACCGAAGATTCAAAACAAAATGAAGAAGCACGAGAAAATGATCAATTGTAGTAAAGCACGCAGCAAACAAGCTACAAAATTAACCCAAACAGACACACACAAGCACACACAGGCATAATACTACAACAGATTTAGATGCACTACACAACTGACTAGACCCTATGCTTGAGCAAATGCTCAGGAGCTGACGAAGAAGCTAAGGGAGTAGCGAGCGGAGCTTTTGACTCTGAAACTCCGGAGGGATGAGGCGGAGGGGTTGGAGAAGCTCGCGGAGACTGGGGTAGGGAAACACCAAGGGATCTCCTGGCTTGAATGGTGTCTTGGACTAACTCGGAAATAAGATGACACTCGCTGTCATGTAACGGGGCGAGGATAGCCGGGTCATCTTGAGGGTTGACAGATGGGAACTGGATCCGCCTAGGAATCTCGACGATGGTGGGATAGAATTGATAGGCACGATTCTCTTGCACCATGCTCTCTTGATGACGAAGGCCAGTGATTGCTGCCATAGCGGAAAGCTGAACGACACGCTCGGGAGTAGTGCCATTACCACCGTGGAAACTGTAGGTGCGCTTATCAACAGGAATTGAGGCTGAAAGATGGACATGGGCAACCTACTCCAGGATTCTTCCTCGGGCAGAAAACTGGAATACTTGTTAATGATGTGGATCTCCATGGGGATAAATGCCACACCACATGTCGCCAAGGAGGGTGGCAAAGCTGAGAGGTGCAGGAGTGGGGCTGAAAGCAATAGGAACATCACCGAGAGCTCTAGGAAGGGCACTGAACTCATGGAAGTTGACCGCCATCTACGCATGAAGCAGGGGTTAGGGGTAACCGAATAAGACTATATGCAGCAAACAAATGCAACAACCAAATGCAGCAAGCAAGGGCAACAACGAGACCCTATACTACCGTTTTCTAATGTTTTAGTGGACTAGGAAGCTCTACATCCAGACCTGCTCTAAGACCAAGCCTGTGGCAACCCGGCTCCGAGAAACCGGAGTGCCCCGTATTCTAGCCCAGAGATCGAGATGATGTCTTCTGCAATATGGCACTGCTAAGCATAGAACGAACCAGCTTTCTATTACAACCTGAATATGAATACAAGGTCTCCGATATTACAATGAATAACACCAGCTCGACGACACTATGCCAACCACAGTTGCTCTACGCAAGCAGCATAACAACTCAAGGCAGCGGAACTACTGGCAGCAAAACAACTCTTGGCAGCGGAAGAACGATCGGTGATGATGGACTCCAATCCGCAGGGACTCTGGCTGGAACATTAATCCTAGCTCGCGAACACAGGAACCACACCACACAAACAAGCAATCCAGGCATGACCAACAAACTGGCATGACACGCCCGGTCAGTACATTAAGCGTACTTGCAAGCTCACAATAAACCAAAAGCAGTCAAAACAAACAACAGAATGGCATTAGCAAGTTCAATCAATCATGAATATGATACTAACAGAACAACATAGCATGCGCAAGGTGAACATGGTACATAAGCTAAGGCATAATAAAATAACATGATGCAACTACAATGCACGAGCATGATATCAACATAAACATGGAGGTGCAACATAATCATCGAGCATAACCACAAAGAAACATATATCCCAATGAGCATGGCATACTGTCGAGCATGAATAACACAAGCATAACTCTACCGTAAGCATAACATGACCACTAGCATCCTGAATAAATACCGTGCAAGAACATTGCAAGAACACTACCAAGTAAGCATGTAACCAACTAGATGCAACGGAACAAGCATAGCAACGGTACTGAATAACAGACTAAGCATGCATCCGAAGATCATCACTACTACCAGCATGTATTAATACTAACAAGCATGACATGTGAAAATGATACTAGCAAGTAGCACAAGATATTAGGATGCATCATAACATAGCCTGAAGGTGGACACGAATCCACGAGTAAAACCAAAACAATGACGGTAGTAGCAAACAAGCAGGCAGATAACAACAAACTTTTATTAAGTATACAAGTTGAAAACCAAGGCTACTGCACAACTATCATGCATGCGGCTATTGTGTCTTGCCTTGGGGTGACAGAGACTCCGGGAAGAAGTGCGGTGAAACCACGGAATGAAACACCGGACGGTTCTCTCTCGAAGCAAGCTGATTAGAGGGAAGGGAAAAATGGTCATTTTCACTATGGGACCACCTAGTGAAAATGTTACCAACATAAAGAGATCGACGAGACGAAGACGTGAGCTTTGGTTTCCCCTCAATCGGAGCTACGATTTAAAGGTTATGAGGGTTTGAACAACAGGTGCCAACCTGTGAATAAAATTTCAACACACAAGTCCCTGGAGGCAAAAACTAAAAGCGCCTTCTGCCGAATACGTTTTCTGAAAACAAAAATGTATTTTGAGCTGTAATTAGAAGGAAATACGCTTTCCATAAGGGAAAGCGCATTTTGGATAAAGAAAGGGAAGAATACGCTTTTGAGAAACGAAAACACATTCTTACGAATACGCTTCCACTTACGTGACATGGCGGGCTAGTTCCACTTATGGGCGGGCCCAGGATGCAAGGAGGGCCTACTGGCAGGGGGGCGGGCCATGCTCGTCCTCTTCCCTGCGTGACCCCGACCAGAGCTGAGCAGGAAGCAGGGCGAGACAGGGGCGGCAACCGACGAGGGCTCGGCCGGCTCCGGCGGCCTCCGGCCACGCTGAGCACACTAGCGGACTCATGGAGGCCTAGCGCATCCATCCATGGAAGAAACAATGTCGGAGGAGGAGCTGCATGGTCCCGCGGTGAGGCGACAAAGAGGAGCAGAGGCGGGCGGCTAGTGGTGGTTTTCGGCGACGTGAGTTGCTCCGGCGAGGACTGATGGTGTGGGACGGACCTCCAGGAGGTGGCGAGGCTTGTGTTGGTGGTGGGGAGGCGAGGAGATGCCCGGGGCGGCCAGACAAAGCGGAGGTCGAATGGCAGTGGCGGCGGCCGAGCTCGAGGAACGCGGCCACGAGGCTCTCCGGTGAGAGAAAAAGAGATGGGATGAACCGTGGAGATGAAGGGAATGCGGTTGATAGCTCGGGAGGAGGAGAAGTGAACTAGGCACACCGGGGAGGAGCGAACCCCATTGATGGCTGAGGTGAGAACGATGAACGCCGGTGAGATTAGGCATCTCCGATGGACAAGAGAGGCAAATGGGGGATGAACGACCCATGGAAGAGGTCGAGGGTCCTATATATAGGCCAAGGAGGGCTCGGGGACACTCTAGAGAGCTCCAGCTCGACGCCAATTGAGAAGCAGAGGTAGGACATGTCACGGGCGCGACAACGACAACCACACCGCAGTGATTCGGGGGCAGGACAGCGACTCAGGTCGATGCAGACGAGCACAAGAGACTAATAGACACGAATTGAGGTCGAGACGATGAAGGAACGGACGAGAACTGGGGCGGGAACACTCCAGAGCATGCGTTTGGTTGGTCATGACCCGTGGTCACCGTGTGAACTGGCTTAGTCTAAATGACTAAACAACTCGGTCCAGGGGCAAATAAGAGATTTGCAGGTCGATCCAAAACATTGCCGTAGCAAGGTGTTTGATGCCATTTTCAGAGGATTGGTCGGGAGGATTAGACTAATATTTGACTGGGGTTCTTCACTTACTAAGGTGATTAGGATGGCAAGGTTTCAGCTCATACAGAGGGGTCTAGCTAGTACTTGTAGTGCAAAGTGTCGTACTGACCATAATAGCAAACATTGAAGTAGCACTCACTTACTAGCTTGGATTGAGCTGAAATTGGTCATGGCCCAATGATTTGAGTATATGAAGATGCCCAAAACATTTCATGCCATTTGGACAAGCCAAAGTGGCACTTGCTTCACAAAGCATCTCCTTGGACAGAATTTTGGAAAAATTGCACAGGGTAATGAGTAATGGATTGAGCCAAAACTTGTTGGAGGAAGTTGGTATGGATAGGAGAATGTCCTGGAAAAATCTCAGCTTGAATGAAGCAATATAAAATATAGTTGCTTCACAAACTGAAAATCTTACCAGAAACCAAGATTTGGAGCTGGGCTCACATAGATGAGTTACATGAGCTCAAATTTGTTGGAGAGTGATGATTTGATCATATGAAGGACCTTGCAAAATTTCAACTCATTTGGATATGCCTAGCTAGCACTTCCTTCACAAAAGCTTCCCTCAAACATGAACTTTAAAAAATTGCTCAGGAATATTTACTAAGCAAGTTGAGTTGAATTTTGGCATGGGGCAATTATATGGACAGGAAAAGATGTCCAAAATGTTTGGTGTCAATTCCGTAAAGGTAAATAGAACTTGCTTCACAAAGTGCCATTTAGGGCAGAATAGGAAAAAGAATTATTGGAGGATTGTTTTTGAACATGGCAATGAAAAGTTTTGCCATATTTGGGCAAGGTATGACCCAAACAATTTATTAGAATTATTTGGGAAGTTTTGGAGTGACATAAAGATGGATTGCTTCACAACCTAGGGCAA
Organism: Triticum aestivum; assembly: GCF_018294505.1. Taxonomy (NCBI): domain Eukaryota; kingdom Viridiplantae; phylum Streptophyta; class Magnoliopsida; order Poales; family Poaceae; genus Triticum; species Triticum aestivum. Next base: position 338,492,591 of record NC_057813.1, read on the forward strand.
ATAGGATAATTCCTTTAATAGAAAAGGAATATTGCCAATAAAAGAATATTGGGATTTGGGCTAGGATGAAAATGACATGATCTACTAACGTGCAGTGTAGGGGTGCCTAAAAGTATGTCTAAGTCATATTAGTTATTTTAGGATTAAAGTTGGATATATTAACCGGTATATATGCACTATTCATCTACCAAAAATAGGCTAAAAGTTGCGGGTTCACCTCCGTAGAGGGCCCCGACATGGAAACAGATGGCACGGTTGGATTTTCTCATCATTCTGAGCAACTTTCATGTATAAAGTTTTTCGATCCGAGCTATAGTTTATTTTCTATGATTTTCCGAAGTTTTAATTATTTAGTTGGAATTTCCTAAAAATTGGCCAAGTCTGAGAATCGCTCATTTTTAACACCACTTAGCTGTTTTCCGAAGGCTATAACTATTGTTCTGCCCATCCTATGGCTTAGTGCCCTTTACCAATTTTTATCATCTTTCTGTGATCTATATGACAGTCTCAAGTCCATGTACATTAGTGTCCATTTGCATGCTCAAATCATTGTTTGAAAAGTGCTACTGGATGTCAATTCCAGAATCTGTTTTTCAGTTCTTCTAGTTAACAAAACATAGACATTTGTCATTTTCATAGGAATTAATCCATGCCTCAAATGGATTTGTTCCAATGGGATAAAATGGAGTTTGTCAAGTGTACTGTCTGTCCATATAATTTTTACTCATATTAACTTTTGTTTAGTGGCTGTTCAGGGGATGTCTAGAGGGCTAGTCAGGTTACAGTAACCTTCAGTTTACTGTAGCACTGTAGTGAAGGGAGAGCAGCGGCAAGAAGAGCAGGGGAGCCCAGCTGCGGGAGCGCACCTGGGAATGACCAGAGAGCGCCGTGTGCATCCAGGGGCGAGGCAGTGGGGCGGCAGCAGCAGGTAGGGCGCGGGCCGGCCTAGCTGGGCGCGGGAGGCAACGATGACAACAAGCAGTAGCGGCAGCAGGAAGGCAACAACACAAGCAGCAACGCATGGAGATAGCAGCAGTAGCGACAGGCGGAGCCGGCGCGTCTGGGCGCAGTGGAAGTGGCCATGAGCGCGAGCGAGCTGGGCGAGTGGTGGGGCGCAGCAGCAGAAGCCAAGGGCATCGGCAGTGCAGCAACGATGACAGGCACAGGGGCGAGCAGCAGCAACACGGTGAGCAACGCGGGGGCGGGCACAACTGAGAGGAGGCAAGGGTGCGCTTGGGCGTGGCAACTAGCGTCTCATGCGGCCAGGTCGTGGCCCGGACGCGAATAGGGGCCGGGGACGCGCGACCACAGGCGCGGCGACAGGGAGCTGGGGTGTGGTGGTGACGGCGGCCTACGGCGCTAGATGTGAAGGAAAAAAGGGGGGAATAGACATGGGGCTCACAGGGGAGGTAGCGTGCAAGCTCGATGAGGTCCTTGAGCAGCAGGACGGTGTGGATTTGGCGACAAACGCCGGTGACACTAGACGAAGAAGATGGTCGATCCCCTTGCGTTGGTGTGACTCCGGTCAGTCTGCTCCTCTTAGGCGAAGTAGGCGATGTAGACGAGCTACATGTGAAGCTCCTAGGCGTCAGGGAGCTCGGTGGCCACGGGATCGACGGTGGCCATGGCAACGGTGGTTCACCCGAGTGTGGGGAAGACGATGGCGCTACAAGGATAGGAAGGAAGTTAATCTAGGGTTCCGAGAGGGGGCCATGGGCGTCGTTTTAACTAGCAGGAGAGGCTCGAGGATGATTGGCACGTGGCCAGGGTGCCATGGATGGCCTCCACGATCCCCCCTCTGCTTCCTGTAGCAGGAGGAAGGGGAAAAGGGGGTTGTTGGGATGGGCTGTGCACTGTAGCAATGGGCTACACAATGGTAGTTAGACTTTTTCTTTTGTTAATTTTTTTCTTCTGTTTTTTCTTTTATAGAAATTGTTTGCAAGATTTTGAGCTGCCAATTGGTCTTTTTAAAATGTAGTACTTGGCCACATAAATACATTACGATATTTGGCACTGCCACAAAAAATTTGGGAGCAGTTTGAATTGATTTGAATTTTTTTTTCACAAATAGAAAAGCATTTAAAGAAAAATGTTGACTTGAACTATTTTAATCTCATGGGGAAATTAAATATCTCAAATGATGTTGAATCTTTAATGCAAATTAGTTAATGGATATTTAAAAACAAGCAAACATTTTTGTTTTACTGTCTGGAGAAATAATTTATTTGACTTCATTTTAGATTTGAAATTGAGCTTGGTTTGAAACACAGTGAAGATTAGCAACTTAATTATGATGACATGGCATCATTAGGCATGAGATTACTATAGCACAATTCTTGGGGTGTTACAGTGCTCCTCGAGGAAGGTCGTCTCTTGACTGCTGTGCGTGCTGCACGCTACCATCAAGCCGTGCGCCGCTATCATAGCCGCAAGATTCATGCCCGAAGCCTTGAGGAAGGCGACCTTGTCCTTAGGCATGTTCAGTCTGCCAAGGGTTCCATCAAGTTGATGCCTAAGTGGGAAGGCCCTTACTGGGTAGTACGAGTCACCAGACCTGGCGCAGTCCGTCTGGAGACCGAAGATGGTATCAAAATGCAAAACTCATGGAATGAGCATCTTCGCTAGTTCTACCGATAAGGCATGGCTACCGGGCTCAGTTCTCGGCAGCCACCATTTATAAAAGCCTTGCCAATGTGCATGTAACCCTTTATACAAAGCCAGGCGCAGACCCTGTGCAAAGATAATAAAATGAAGCACTGGCGCCTAAAACTTGCATGCATGTTTATTTAAGTATGACTTTGCTATAGTCATTAAGGCTTATAGATGGGATCGTATGCCACTCTTTTTCCCATGTACTAACAACAGGGCCCCTGCCGCGGATAAACTCCCCGAAGGGAAGAAGTGAGAACATGCTGGCACATCGATCCTCGGCAGCATAAGGCAGATAACACTGGTACACGTCAGTGCTATACAAACGGTTTTAAACCCCTTTCTGGGACGACATTTGGAACTGTCGCCAAGTAAGTGTGGGCGATAGGGGGGTCCTTCCCACACGACCCAGAAACCATCGGGAATAGGCCCTCCTGGCACACAAGCTGGCTTGTGTGCGATCAGGCGAGGCATGGAAACCCAATTGTTTCCGTCCGTATTTACATCCCACAAGGTGAATCCTAGAAAAACATTTCCGTTCGTATGTATATCACACACGGTAAATCCAAGGAGTACGTTTCCGTTCTTATGTACATCCCAAATGATTAGGCCGCTATAGTCGTGCGAAAAAGGTGGACAGCAAAATTTAATCTGCCGATATGTTTGTGATAGGTACGTTATCGCACACGGTTCAAGAATGTAAAATGTATGCGGTGCCTCTACTAATGCCAACGTGTACATTTTTGTAACTGTGTGCGATTGGTATTCCTATCACACTAGCATACTGGTTTGAAACGTTTGTCGTATTATTATGAATCGCACACGCATATGAGACAAAACCGTGTGTGCGTCCGAAGGGCATCGCAAACGTTTCACGTCAAAGAACCGTCTGCTTTCTTGTTTCATCACACACGATGTTTTCTTTCTAATCGTGTGCACATTATTTAATTCGCTCCTATAGATCTTCTTTTGGCTGTAATTTATTATTCAGATTGGAATTTTTGAATATGAAACATGCAATTCAAATTCTCAGCACAATGGTTCAACAACGAATCCATAAATAAAATTACCAGTACAATATGTTCAGTAATTACAGGATTAGACAACACTTAACTATGATGAACCACAATATTTACAGGCGGTAAAGGTGAAGAGACAAGTGTAAATCATTTTGACTGCCGATGTTGTTGAAGAAGCGGAATGCCCATAATGTGCCTTCCTGCATGCCATAGGCACGAACAACTTTTGTCCAACCCCTTGTGACGATCGCCCGCTCATCCTTCACCACCTTCAGGAAGACTTCTAGAGCATTATCATGGTAGCATGAATTATATACTTTAACCTTAGTTGCCTCCACTCCGGTCATGTAGTTCGCAAGGTAATCATCAGTAAATAGCTTCAGAAACCACTGAAAAGAGAAAAATATCAGATCATGAGGTCTAATAGATTAACTTGCTGTGGGCAGGGGGAAAAACCAACAGATTACTTACCATCCTAAAGTTCACTGATGTCTTGGACAAAGTATAAATAAAGAGCTTAATTCCCATCACCCGTTTCTTTCACCTAACATTCTTTCTTAGTTTCCTCATTTGACGCTTGTTCATGAATATCTCATTGCCCCATACACAAAAGGGACCGAAGCGTGGATCAGTACCGCTCATATACGTACCTACGAGCAACCAGTAAATGTTAGAAGCTAAATGAGATTGCACAAATGATGTAAAATACATCTACCTACATTCCTAAGTACAAGTATTTTTAGAGATTTCAATATGAACTACATATGGATGTATATAGAATTATAGATATAGTTTAGATTAGAATCTAGATTCACTCATTTTGCTCCTTATGTAGTCTATATTGGAATCAATAAAAATACTTAAATTTAGGAATAGATGGTGTATAAGACATGGGATGCAGCTAACCTCGACGGCAAACAACATCATCCCCCATTGTAGCCCTGTGTAAGTACATGGAAAGCAAATGTTAACTACAACAGGGTTAACATCCACCAAAAATAGCAATTGGTAATAAAACAGCAGCATCTGTAGTGATATCTTCATTGCAAAAGAGTAGCACGGTAGCAAAGGGACGAATTAAAAAATGGATACAATTGTTAATTGCAACAGGCTTAACAACATCGTAATTCATGTTTTGTAAGTTTGTAGCCATTGAAATACAACTGTTTAAAAATGGATACAACTGTTAATTGCAATAGGCTTAATGGCCATTGAAATCGGTACTGATAAAAAATGCAATTGGTAGAGTTAAACATCACAAGGCAGGTGCTGCCAGAGCAGATAATGGCCCAGTTGTCTATAAAAAGGTAGGGGAACTAGCTAAAACGTGTTAGGCATGTTTACTACAAGATGCTTAAGACATCAACCATACAAAACATAGCCATTAATTGCAACTGGTATTGGTAAGATTGAACTGGTGAGTTCATACTTGGTAAGTCCTAAGAGGTAGTTGCTGGGGCACTTCATCTTGGCCAGAGCCCGCCCAAAGTCAGTAGCGGTGGAGGCAAGCTCTTCCTCCGGGTCGAAGCATGGATCAGTGCCCCCGTCATGTGTACCTACAAGAAGCAAGTAAATGTTAGAAGCTAAACTGCAATTGCACAAAAGATGTAAAATACTGTAAGACATGGGATGCAGCTAACCTCGACGGCAAACAACAACATCGCCCGTTATGGCCCTGCGTAAATACATGGATAGGCATGTTAAGTACAACAGGGTTAGCATCCACCAAAAATAGCAAATGGGCAGCATCTCTAGTATATCTTCATTGCGGAGAGTAGCATGGTAGCAAAGTTTGTTGCTGGTATTGGTGAAATTGAACTGAACAATTAATACTTGAACATCACATAGTGTGCAGTACTGAAATAAACAAGGCACGAACATGCTTAATACATCAACCGTACCAAACATAGCTATTGCAAGTGGTATTGGTAAGATTTAGCTGGTCAGATCATACGTGTTAAGACCTGGGGTGTAGTTGTCGGGGCACTTCTTCTGGGCCAGAGCCTGCACCATGTCAGTGGCGGTGGAGGCCAGGTGTTCCTCCGGGTCAGCATGCACAGCGGCCATTGCTCCATGGACTGCCTTCAGCTCCTTGACCTCCACATGATATGTGGTTGGGCTTGCGCGGCGATGCTCTATAGGTAGGGACGGTCGGGATTTGGAAGCATGAGGATGATTCGCAGGCGCCATTTAAGCAATCAGGCCGGGGCCGCGATAGAGATCGATGGGTTACCTGACTGGATCTGAGTAGAACATTGTTGTGGTTGATGCGGTGGTTGCGTCGGTGGCAGTTTGAGCTGCCGGTAGGGGGAGGCGCGAGGGGCGTGGGCGGGAGGGGGGAGGTGGGGGAGATAATGAGGAAATTTGATGGGTGGGGATGTGGTTGGGGGAATAAATTCTGAAATCGCGCTCCTAATGAAAATTTCTGCGAAACTTGAAACTTGGGCGGGGGAAACACACAACACAGACGAAGCGCGTAAAATACTCGTGTGCGAGTGTCAGGACCCCGATCCTAAGTCACACCGATCTAGCATGTAACACATCATATCACTTTGCGGCCTCACGCATGGTATTCCCAAGGGTGCCACCTTACCTGGCCCGGGACCGTTTTTGCCTTTTGGCTCACATATATGATTGTGTCGCTAGCATCCATATGACAGAGAACCCAGGCCGACATGACTAGTCGTAAACCCAAGGTGGCACAAACTTACAGGAATAGGCATGTATGACCCATCAACGAATGTGTCGGTTATCAACGTATGAACCCAAGTTGTAGCAAGCTACAAGGACTTAAAGGAACAACGCGTGACATTTCCTCGAAGGGACAGACACAGGAACGAAGAAGGACACATGCCGGCCAGCCTAAGTGTTCCGGAGCAGTAGCAAGCTACCATGGCTCAATGGAAGCACTAGGAGACATTTTCCCATAAGAGAGGCTACCAACACTAAACAACTAGGTTGTCGGATGAAACACATAGCAATACACATTACATGTACGCATAACATGCAAGTATGTGTTGTACAACATGGCATCACAACATAACTCAACGACTTATATAGGTAAAGGCTCAGAAGAGCCAGCATAGCATTTATGACAAACAAGGGTCACATGACCCAACATTCAGAGCATACAAGCGACAAGCAGGAGTATTAAATGTCTGAGTACAAACATCTCCAAAAGGAAAAAAAGGCTAAGGAGCCGGACTTTTTACAACATCCAATCAAGATTGTAGCTGAGGTACAAGCTACTTGTCGAAGTCCACGGAAACTAGTAAGACCGAAGTCTCCGCTGCAAAAACATAAATAAAGCAACGTGAGTACAAAGGTACTCAGCAAGACTTACATCAAATCCTATCATACATGCATTTATATCAAGAAGGCAATGTGGGGTTTAGTTGCAGCAAGCCAGCTTTGACTCAGTGGCTAACCTGGTCTACGGCTACGAGTAACTTCTTTGAGGTGAGATAGCGTACACGAGTACACTAACCACCACACAATACACTACTATGTATTCATCCCCGTCACCCTACGATAAGGCCATCCATAGCACTCACACTTGTCTTGAGAATTTTAGAGTATCCACTACAAGTTGTCCATGTACCACGTCAGCATCCAAGAAGTCCATAACCGCGGACCCGCCTATTCGAATAGATCATGTTAACCCTGCAGGGGTGTACTTCTTCACACACGCTCTCGCCACTTACCACCATTTACACGTCATGTATCTCGGTAACCTTCAAGCGGTAGCTTGGCAAGGGTGTCGGCCACGACCTGACTAACCACACAAGACCCTAGTCTAGGTTTATCACCTATTCGGGTTCTATCCGCAAGGGATTCCGGCCGAGGTTTCCATCACGGCCCCAAACGATGTGAGCAGGGTTCCCAAGCCGACCATCCGGGTGCCACTTAGTACACCGTGCCACGTGTGCCTAGTCTGTGCCAAGGCGACCCTGCTGGGTGCCACTTGGTAGAAAAATAAAACTACCTAAAACACCAGAAACTAGTTGCGACTCCTGGACAGAGGTCAAGTTGGTTAATAAGTCGAGAGGGGTACTTAAGCATTCAGACGCGTGGTAGTAGCTAGTCATTGGACGACATAGACATAACTCAGTGCTTAAGGACGGTTCCAGTGAGACAACCCACCATGTACTCCTACATGGCCACTCACCGCTACCTTTTACCAAATCGTGTTCACACACTTCACTCTCAGCATCAGAACATAGCATAACACTCCAATTCATTCGCAATGAATCAGACCTGACACACTTTAAGCAATAGCAGGCATGGCATGGTAGGAACACAACAAGTCTTCAATCAACTTCTACACATGCTAGTGGGTTTCAACTATTTACTGTGGCAATGACAGGTCATGAAAAGGAATGGGTTCAACTACCACAGCATAAAGTAGCAGTTGAATCATTGTTGCCCTAATGCAATAACAGAGAGCAGGAACGAGGGAGTAGGATTTTATCAGAATGAACAAGGGGTGTTTGCTTGCCTGGTAGATCAACATGGGGGAACTGCTTCACAGACAGGTACTCTTGAGCACTCTCCGGAGCAGGACCTATCAAGAAGGAACGGTGTCGGCAATCAATACACAAGCATATACAACAAGATGATGCATGATCTTGGCATGTAGATGTGATGTTGTTTGAGCTAATGCAGATAACATTCATTTGGTTGAAGTCCATTTGAACCAAAGGTTCAAATGCAACTCCAAAATAAGCCTTTATAAATGCCATTTTAGTGTTTCACTTATATAGTAGGTATAAGTTGGTTTGTCATGCATGAAACTCGTACAGATGGATAGATTGCATTTTTTTGACAATTTTTCATATATAATTTATTTCAATCTGAGCTACGGTTGAATTTCTATGAATTTTTGAAGTTTATAACATTTTTTGGATATTCCAGATTTATTTTAAAACCAAAAAAGAATAACTGTGTCAGCACTGCGTCATGCTTGCGTCAGCAAGTCAACAGCGCTGACTAGGTCAAACCTGACGTGTGGGGTCCACACATCAATGTCTCAGGGTTAATCGGGGGGTTTATTAGCTTAACTAAAAGATTAGGGGGCACCGGGGCCCATCTGTCAGTGTGAGGGGGCTTAATTAGGCGGTAATTAGCACTAAGCTAATCGCCTGCCATGTCGAGCCCACGTGGTAGGGCTCAGGCGATGGGGCTCATTGCCGGCGACCACTTGCGGAGTCCACGCTGGAGGCCATGGTAGCGGCGGATGGGGGCACAAGGGGGTCGCCCATGCTCCCGCACATCTAGTGGAGCCAGCGAGAGGCTGCGGGGGCACCGGAGCGGAGCTCGCAGTGACGGTCGGAGTTCGGCCTTGAGCGGGGTCGCGACGGCAACGTGCAAAAGACAAGGGGGAGAAGGGGATTCAAGGTGGGAGCTCATGGAGAGTCCAGCAGAGGCAACGGCGGCTCGGGGGAGGTTCTGTGGGCGACGGGCGGGCGGTGGAAATCCACGGCGGCCGGGGTTGAAGATGACGGCGGAGGCGGCTCCACAGGGCGTCCGGCGACGCGTGGCTTGATGGAGAGTACGAGGAAGACACGACAAAGATCTTGGGCTTGTTGGAGAGGTGAGGCCGTGGCGGTGGGCGCGGCAACGGCGAGCGATGGCGACAGTGGCGCTCGGGCGGGTGAGAGAGCGAGCGACCGAGGAGAGAATGAGCACGGGAGAGAGTGAGGGGGGCCCGGGGAGCATCGTGGCAACATCCAAAGAGGCTAGAGCATCGAGGGGGAGGGGCAAGCACGCAGGTGGCGTGGCGGCAAGCGCGTGCCCCTCGTCCTTCTGTAATCGCCAGGAGGACGATGACTGGTGGTTGGGCCAGTGGGCCGCAGAGTGTTGGGCCGGTTGGAGACGCCAGGTAAGTTTCTCCCTTTTTTCTATTTTGTTTCTGTCTTCCATTTCTGACAATTGTTTTAATTTCGTTTTTTAACCAAACTAATTTTGTTGCTTCTAATAAATTTTGCAGGGACTAAAAGGATTATTGCAAAGCCCCTCACATTTACCCAGAATTATTGGACATATATAAAATATATAAGATATATATATATCCAATGCAAATAATTATTGCATTAGTTCCAAATGCCCAAAGTAAATATTTATGAGCTCCTAAAAATATTGGTTTGAATTTTACTTCTGACCGATATTTTCAGAGAGCAACATGAACATTTTCTTGGACCCTTTTGGAGCAATTTTTATCTGGGTCATTTCCAAAAATGATTTCTGAGGGTTTCACAAATCCCCATTTCAAACATAAATGAAATTTAAACATAATGCATAGATGACTAGCTAGTCTAGGTCATACCAGAACTAGAGATGTGACAACTCCCCCAGAACTAGAGATGTGACAACACTTCCCGAGATTCAGGGGTCGACGGAAAGAAAGCGGGGTACTCCAGTCGAAGACAATCTTCTCGCTCCCAAGTAGCTTCTCTCTCGGAATGATGAGACCACTAAACCTTGAGAAACGTGATGTTCTGACATCGGGTGACATGCTCTACTTGATCAAGAATGCGAATTGGGTACTCTCGATATGTGAGGTTATCTTGGAGATCAAGTGTTTCGTCATGCACTCCGCAGATGGGATCCAAGAAGCAACGGCTGAGTTGAGAGACATGGAAGACATCATGAACTCTCGAAATATGTGGGGGTAGTTCCAACTAGTAGGCAACCTCTCCTCGTTTAGCGAGAATGCGAAAAGAACCAATGTAACGAGGAGCCAACTTGCCCATGATACCGAAATGATGGGTACCCTTCAAAGGAGTAACACGAAGGTAAGCCTTGTCGCCAACTTCATAAGCCATATGCTTACGTCGACGATCATAATGGCTCTTTTGACGAGACTGGGCTGTTTTGAAATTCTCACAGATGATGCGAACTTGCTCCTCTGCCTCCTGGATCATGACCGGTCCAAAGAATTGTCTTTCACCGGTTTCTGACCAGTTCAAAGGTGTTCGACACCTTCGTCCATAGAGAATCTCAAAAGGAGCTTTCTTGAAACCGGACTGATAGCTATTGTTATAAGCAAACTCGATGAAAGGAAGACATTTCTCCCAATCCATACCGAATGAGAGTCCACATGACCACTCGACTGAGGGTGGAAAGCGGTACTGAAGGAAAGATGGATTCCCATGGCAGTTTGGAAACTTTCCGAGAAATGACAAGTGAAAAGACTACCACGATCTGAATTGATCTCTAGTGGAGCACCATGAAGTCACACTATTTGAGAAATATGTAAGTCAGCGAGCTGACTAGCAGTGATACTTTCTCGAACAGGTAGGAAGTGCGCCACTTTGGAGAAATGACTATGAAGATAGCATCATTCCCTCTCTTGGTCCTAGGAGAATTGGTGATGAAGTCCATACCAACTTTATCCCATTTCCACTCAGGAATAGCTAAAGGCTAAAGGGTGCCAGCAGGTGTTTGATGCTCTGCCTTAACACGAGGACAAACGTCACAGTTAGCAATGAACTGAGCAATTTCTCTCTTCATCCTAGTCCACCAGAACCTCTGGAGTAGGTCCTGATACATCTTAGTAGTACCGAGATGAATCATGAGAGGAGATTCATGCGCCTCCTTAAGGATCAATTGTCGTAGATGTTGATTCTCGAGAACCACCAAGCGATTCTCAAAGAAAACAACACCTCGATCATCCATAGAAAAACATCCACCAACTCCCTTCTTAATGTTTCTCTTGATGCGGATAACACCTCTATCAAACTTCTGGTCAGTAATGATCTGATCCTCGAGGGTAGGTTTCGCCACCGAGGTAGAAATGAATCCGTGAGGAGCAATGTGAAGGTTAAGCTTACAGAATTTCTCATGGAGAAGTGGTTGGCCCTGCTGCAACACGAGATTCTTGCAAGAGGACTTATGACGTAGCGCATTCCATAACATTGGCTTTGCCTGGAGTGTAGGTAATCCCTAGATCACAATCTGAGATCACCTCCAACCAACATCTTTGCCTAAGGTTCAGATCTGGCTGTGTGAAGATATACTTGAGACTCTGGTGATCGGTGTAGATCTTGCAATGTTTACCAAGAAGGTAATGTCGCCATGTCTTGAGTGCATAGACTACAGCTGCAAACTCTATATTATGTGTATGATAATTCTCCTCATGTAGATGCAACTATCGAGATGCATAGGCAATCACATGATGATCCTGCATAAGAATTCAACCTAGTCCCTATCGTGAGGCATCACAATAGATAACAAAGTCCTTAGTGAAATCCGGTGGCACAAGTATGGGAGCAGAAGTCAGGCGTCTTTTCAGTTCCTGAAAACTGTACTCACACTGTGGGGACCACTCAAACTTTTTATCTTTCTTGAGAAGTTCCGTGAGAGGTTTGGCCACTTTGCAGAAGTTTTCAACAAAGCAGCGACAATAACTGGCTAGACCAAGGAAACTCCTAACTTGTTTAAAGGTTTCAGGTGGAGTCCAATCAAGAACGTCCTTAACTCTCTCAGGATTGACAGCAATGCCCTTACCAGAGATCACGTGGCCTAAGTAGGTCACTTCTGGCAACCAAAATTCACACTTGGAGAACTTGTCATAAAGGCGATGCTCTCTAAGATTTTCTAACACAAGACTAAGATGTTCGACATGCTCTCCTCGTTCTTCAAGTAAATAAGAATATCATCGAGGTAAACCACGATGAATTTATCTAAGTACTCCATGAATATCGAGTTCATCAAGCGGGAGAATGTAGCTGGAGCGTTGGTTAGATCGAAGGACATGACAGTGTACTCGTACTAACCATAACGAGTGACAAAGGCCGTCTTGGGGATGTCCCTGTTTCTGATCTTGATTTAGTGGTAGCCTAACCTCAAATCCATCTTGGAAAAGACTGAGGATCCAGCGAGCTGATCGTACAGGTCGTTGATCCGGGGGAGCGGATATTTGTTCTTTATCGTGACCAAATTAACGGGACGATAATCCACAACCATCCGGTCCGTACCATCTTTCTTCTTGACGAAGAGGACGGGGCAAGCCCAAGGAGAAGAACTAGGACGGATGAAACCCTTTTGCAAGGACTCATCAAGTTGTTTCTTAAGCTCGGCTAGTTCTAAGGGTGCCATCTTGTAAGGTCTCCTAGAGATTAGAGCAGTTCCTGGGATAAGATCTATGACAAACTCTACATCTCTGCCAGGTGGAACACCTGGCAGTTCCTCTGGAAAGACATCAGGAAAGTCACGGACAACTATGATATCTTCAAGGTCTGGAAGAGGGCTGGCATTAAGAGAATAGAGCTGACGCTCTGCAACTCTAGTGGACACAGTGGCTATCTTGCCAGATGGGTGTGTAAGCTGAACAGACCTGGTGTAACAATCAATCATGGCATAATGAGCTTTCATCCAGTCCATACCCAAGATGATGTTAATATCCGTAGACTTGAGGGCTATAAGTGATGCAACGAATACAAGTTTGTCAGCAAGGAATTCGTTACCATGGTTTGCACTAGAAGTTTGCCAGTTGGATCCAGGAGTTTGAATGACTAGTGGAGAGGGCATATCACAAAATGACATGTTGTGCAAGCTAGCATAGCTTTCAGAAATGAAAGAGTGAGATGATCCAATATCGAACAGAACCGATGCTAGATGGCAATTGACAAGGAGTGTACCAAGAACGACAACCGGATCATCATGAGCGTCTTTAGTTGAGACGTGATGCACACGTCCACATTAAGTGTGAGCTGGCTTGGCACTGATCATCTTTCTTGATGGATTAATATAGCCAACAGACTTCTCGGGCTGGGGTGGAGCATAACTGGCCTCGGAGCAGTCACGTGCATAGTGTCCTGGCTTCCCGCATGTGAAGCAAGTTCCTGAAGTTGGACGTGGACCCGCATTGACAAGCGGGCTACTAATAGGCCTGGGTAGAGCATACAACTGAGCTGGGTGAGGCGCCACGTAGGATGGCCTCGGTGGATAACCGTGTGGAAGAGCGGAGTTTGGAACCCAAATCCGCGCTTCTAAGGGCTAGAGCCAAAGGACGATCCCAAATCATGGGTGTGCTTATGAGACTCCTCGTAAGTGAGCTGAGCTGTCTCTGCATTAATGGCCTTGTTCACAAGGGCCTGGAATGTACCACAATGATGCAGGTGGAGATCATGACGCAACTTGGGGTTGAGACCCTTACGGAACCTAGCCTGCTTCTTCGCATCCGTAGACAGCTCTTCTATAGCATAGCGGGCGAGATTCTCAAACTCTCGACTATAAGCATCAACAGCCATCTTACTCTGGGTGAAACTACATAACTCTTCTCTCTTGCGATCGATGAGGGCCTGGGGAATGTGATGCTCATGAAAAGCCTCAGTGAAATCCCTCCAGGTAGGAATCTGGCCAGCTTTAAGCATAGCCTCATAGTTCTGCCACCAAAGACTAGCAGGACGTTCCAGGTGGTATGTAGCATAGGTAACCTTGTCATCTTCAGCTACGATCGCGGAACACAGCTTATGAGTGATGCTACGGAGCCAGTCATCTGCATCGAGTGGCTCAATGGAATGATGAAAGGTGGGTGGATGCAAGCCAATGAAGTCATGGATGGTTGCAGACTCTTTGAACTGATGGGCGGTGTTCTCCTCGATACGTGCCAACAAGCGGTTAGACTCACACTTGTTGCTCTCCATCTCTAACATTAACTCTGCCAATGAAGGTTGGTCGGGAGGATCCTCATCCCTACCATCTCTGTGATTCTGGCTACGAGCAATGGAACTTCGCTTAACTGATGACATCTTGAGAAATGAACCAAGGACGAAATCAGCATCAACTATAGGCTGTAGAATGTAGGACAAGGAAATTAGTATCTCTCGGATTCCTAGGGCAATTCCGGCAGCATAACGGCAGCAGAATGCTCAAAATGAGACATCCTGCTAAAATGGAATAGTATAACAACTCAACATCACCACTCTAGGTTATGAGATAATACTAAACAGGCTACACCGGAAGTACTCGAAAACTGGGATATGACTCTGATTAACCAATCCTATGGGACTACGAAGTAGTTACATGTGATCCTGATAGACGGAAGAGAAAGCCTAGTTCCTTAACCCCGTAGTAAAGGTAGGATGACTCATATCAGAAGGCCATGAGGTATAAGGAGTAAAAAGAGCCTTATGTTCCTTCCCACAATCAATTCCCTTACATAACTAAAGAATTTCTGGACTCAAGTTCGACCAGTTTGGCTTAGTAATCCTACAAGCAGTCAGGCTCTAATACCAAAGCAATTAGAACCCCGATCCTAAGTAACACCGATCTAGCATGTAACACATCATATCACTTTGCGGCCTCACGCAAGGTATTCCCACTAGTGCAACCTTACCTGGCCCGGGACTGTTTGCGCCTTTTGGCTCACATATATGATTGTGTCTCTAGCATCCATATGACAAAGAACCCGGGCCGACATGACTAGTTGTAAACCCAAGGTGGCACAAACTTACAGGAACAGGCATACATGACCCAGCAACGAACGTGTCGTTCGTCAACGTATGAACCCAAGTCGTAGCAAGCTACAAGGACTTAAAGGAACAACGTAGAAGGGACAGACACAGGAACAAAGAAGGAGACATGCCGGCCAGCCTAAGTGTTCTGGAGCAGTAGCAAGCTACCATGGCTTACTAGAAGCACTAGGAGACATTTTCCCATAAGAGAGGCTACCAAGAGTAAACAACTAGGTTGTCGGATCCCACACATAGCAATACACATTACACGTACGCATAACATGCAAGTATGTGATGTACAACATGGCATCACAACATAACTCAACAACTTATATAGGTAAAGGCTCAGAAGAGCCAGCATAGCATTTATGACAAACAGGGGTCACATGACCCAACATTCAGAGCATACAAGCGACAAGCAGGAGCATTAAATGTCTGAGTACAGACATCTCCAAAAGGAAAAAAGGCTAAGGAGCCAGACTTTTTACAACATCCAATCAAGATCGTAGCTGAGGTACAAGCTACTTATCGAAGTCCACGGAAACTAGTAAGACCGAAGTCTCCGCTGCAAAAACATAAATAAAGCAACGTGAGTACAAAGGTACTCAGCAAGACTTACATCAGATCCTTTCATACATGCATTTGTATCAAGAAGGCAATGTGGGGTTTAGTTGCAGCAAGCCAGCTTTGATTCAGTGGCTAACCTGTTCTATGGCTACGAGTAACTTCTTTGAGGTGAGATAGCATACATGAGTCCACTAACCACCACACGATACACTACTATGGATTCATCTCCGTCACCCTACGAGAAGGCCGTCCATAGCACTCACACTTGTCTTGAGCATTTTACTATATCCACTGCAAGTTGTCTATGTACCACGTAAGTATCCAAGAAGTCCATAATCGCGGACCCGGCTATTCGAACAGATCATGTTAACCCTGCAGGGGTGTACTTCTTCACACACGCTCTCGCCACTTACCGCGATGTACATGTCATGTATCTCAGAAACCTTCAAGCAGAAGCCTGGCGAGGGTGTCATCCACGAGCTGACTAACAACACAAGACCCTAGTCCAGGTTTATCACCTATTCAGGTTATATCCGCAAGGGAGTTCGGCCGAGGTTTCCATCACGACCCCAAATGATGTGAGCGGGGTTCCCAAGCCCATCATCCGGGTCCCACTTAGTACATAGTGCCACGTGTTCCTAGTCTCTCCCAAGCCCACCCTGCCGGGTGCCACTTGGTAGAAAAACAATACTACCTACAAACACTAGAGACTAGTTGCGACTCTAGACAGAGGTCAAGTCGGTTAATGAGTCGAGAGGGGCACTTAAGCATTCCAATGTGTGGTGGTAGCTAGCCATTGGACGACATACACAGAACTCAGTGCTTAAGGACAGTTCCAGTGAGATAATCCACCATGTACTCCTAAATGGCCTCTCACTGCTACCTTTTACCAAATCGTGATCACACACTTCACTCTCAGCGTCAGAACATAGCATAACACTCAAATTCATTCCCAATGAATTAGACCTGACACACTCTAAGCAATAGCAGGCATGGCATGGTAGGAACACAACATGGCTTCATTCAACTCCTACACATGCTAGTGGGTTTCAACTATTTACTGTGGCAATGACAGGTCATGCAGAGTATTGTGTTCAACTACCACAACATAAAGTAGCAGTTGAATCGTTGTTTCCCTAATGCAATAACAGAGAGCGGGAGCGAGATAGTAGGATTTTATCGAAATGAACAAGGGGGGTTTGCTAGCCTGGTAGATCAACAGGGGGGCACTGCTTCACAAACAGGTACTCTTGAGCACTCTCCGGAGCAGGACCTATCGAGAAGGAACGGTGTCCGCAATCAATACACAAGCATATGCAACAATATGATGCATGATCATGGCATTTATATGTGATGTTGTTTGAGCTAATGCAAGTAACATTCATTTGGTTGAAGTCCATTTGAACCAAAGGTTCAAATGCAACTCTAAAATAAGCCTTTATAAATGCCATTTTAGTTTTTCACTTATACAGTAGGTATAAGTTGGTTTGTCATGCATGAAACTAGTACAGATGGATAGATTGAATTTTTCTGATAATTTTTCATATATCATTTATTTCAATCTGAGCTACGGTTGAATTTCTATGAATTTTTGAAGTTTGTAACATTTTTTGGATTTTCCTGATTTATTTTAAAACCAGAAAAGAATAACTGCGTCAGCACTGCGTCATGCTTGCATCAGCAAGTCAATAGCGCTGACTAGGTCAAACCTGAGGTGTGGGGTCCACACGTCAGTGTCTCAGGGTTAATCTAGGGGTGCATTAGCTTAACTAAAAGATTAGGGGGCACCGGGCCTCATCTGTCGGTGTCAGGGGGGTTAGTTAGGCGGTGATTAGCGCAAGCTAATCGCCTGCCAGGCCGGGCCCATGTGGTAGGGCTCAGGCGAAGGGGCTCGTCACCGGTGACCACTGACCACGGCGGAGTCCACGCTGGAGGCCACAGTAGCGGCGGCTAGGAGCACCAGGGGGTCGCCCGCGGTCCCGCACATCCAGGGGAGCCATCGAGAGGCTGCGAGGGCGCCGGAGCTCGCCGGAGCGGAGCTCATGGCGGCGGCCGGAGTTCAGCCTCGAGCAGGATCGCGGCTGCAATGTGCAAAAGATAAGGGGGAGAAGGTGATTCGAGGTGGGAGCTCACGGAGAGTCCAATAGAGGCAACGGCGGCTCGGGGGAGGCTCTGCAGGCGACGGGCGAGCAGTGGAGATGATGGCGGAGGCGGCTCCACAGGGCGTCCGGCGACACATGGCTTGACGGAGAGGACGAGGAGGACGCGTCGAAGCTCTTGGGCTTGTCGGAGAGGCGAGGCCGTGGCGGTGGGCGTGGCAACGGCGAGCGGCGGTGATGGTGGCGCTCGGGCGGGTGAGAGAGCAAGCGGTAGAGGAGGGAATGAGCACGGGAGAGAGTGAGAGGGGCCCAGGGTGCATCGTGGTGACGTCCAGAGAGGCCAGAGCATCGAGGGGAGGGGCAAGCAGGCAGGTGGCGTGGCGCCCATGCGCGCGGGCGGCGAGCACGTGCCCCTCGTCCTTCTGTCGTCGCTAGGAGGACGATGACTGGCGGTTGGGCCAGTGGGCCGCAGAGTGTTGGGCCGGTTGGAGACGCCACGTAAGTTTCTTCCTTTTTCTCTATTTTTTTAGTTTTCCATTTCTTACATTTGTTTTAATTTGTTTTTTGAACAAAACTAATTTTGTTGCTTCTGATAAATTTTGCAGGGACTAAAAGGATTATTCCAAAGCCCCTCACATTTACCCAGAATTATTGGACATATATAAAATATATAAGATATATATAACCAATGCAAATAATTATTGCATTAGTTCTAAATGCCCAAAGTAAATATTTATGAGCTCCTAAAAATATTGGTTTGAATTTTACTTCTGACCAATATTTTCAGAGAGCAAAGTGAACATTTTATTGGACCCTTTTGGAGCAATTTGGGTCATTTCCAGAAATGATTTCTGAGGGTTTCACAAATCCCCATTTCAAACTTAAATGAAATTTAAACATGATGCACACATGACTAGCTAGTTTAGGTCATATCAGAACTAGGGATGTGACAGCGAGAAAACAGAAAATTGGCAGTTCCCGTGTCCAAAAAAATTTACACGTGTAGTCGATTTTTTTCGGTCAAGCAAAAAATGCACACGGGTACGGCATAGAAATTGTGTGTTTTGTGATATTCTAATGATTAACGCAAAAAGCGCACACGGTCACACATGCTACTCAACGCTCAAAGCCCTCAAAGGATGCTCATTGTACGTTAATACTACAAACTTAAAGTACTACTGGTAATTTGCTCTAATACTACAAACTTAAACTACTTCTCACATGCTTCCATCAGGGCATGCTAGCCAGACGCCGGTGTTCTCCATCCCGGCCTTGTAGGCGGTAGCCAACCATTCTTCAATCTCCGCCAAGCTCTCGTCATCACGGCATGCAGCCTCTTCTTTCTTGCAGCGGCGGGACTCTCTTTTCTTGACTGCTTTCTGCTTTTTCCGATCCTCCTCTACGGCTTTGTCCACATCTAGATCCACCGCCCATTCGGCCATGGCAGCCTCAAGATCCGCCCACATAACTGTATGGCCGCCGGCGGCGATGAACTCGGTGCGGCGAGATGCCGTCGCTTCCTTACCATGTCTGCGGTCACGGGCGGCGAGGAACACGGCAGGGCGGGATGCCATCGCTTCCTTACTGGTTTCTGTGCACCACGGTGCCATGAATGACACTTGGAGAGAGCTCTAGGACGGAGGGGCCGGGCGGCCATACAGTGTGGTGGTTTTTTAAGAGCTCAACGCCAAACGACAAAGGAAATTTGGCTTCCCTTACAATTTTGCTCGTTCATTATCGCATACGGTTCATCTCGGTCGCTTCCGCAAACAGTGTGCGCTGAGGCTATTGTGTGTTGCACGTTATGATTGGCCGAAACCCCAGCCACGCGGATCGCACATGTGCACCGTAGGATGCATCGTGATCGAGCGACAATCCATGTCCCTCACATCACATCCATGTAGTTGTATCTGGATTGTATTTATATGCGCCAAATGCCTAGAAAATGCACATGATCCCTTAAATATGGTAAATGAGCCCGGGAAAATGCCAAATTTGAACACGGTGATTTGCAGGGTGTGTGTTCTTCATAGAAAAAAACTCCAGGGCAAAAAACAAAGAAAATTTGGATTCCCCTTCAATCTTGGTGATTTCCCTCTCGAAAGCATGGAACTTCCCCGGCGATGGTTCGATTTATTAAGGGCGTGCATGACGACATAAGCCAAACCTTCTCAAATTTTCACTAGGGCATACCATGGCACCATGGCACCATGCCAGGCGTCATGTTTTTTAATCATTTATTTCATTTTTGCTATAGTTGAAAACCCAATAAACAAACGTTTGTGGTTGACTATTGCCACACATTTCATTGAAATATCTGTCCAATCTTTGTAAAAGGCATGAGAATTTACTAAATGGCACGAGCATCATTTTTCAAACCGTTCTTGTGCACCCTTTCATGCACTGATTGTTTGAACTTGAACTATGTGCATTAATGCCCTAAATATGGTAAATGAACCCGGAAAAGTGACAAATTCTAACGTGGTGATTTGCAGGGTGTATGTACATCTTAGAAAAAACACATGGACAAAGGACGAAGGAAATTTGGATCCCCTTCAATCTTGGTGATTTCCCTCTCGAGACCATGAAACTTCCTCAGTGATGATTCGATTTATGAAAGGCGTGAATGATGACATAAGGATAACATTCTCAATTTTTTACCAGGGCATGGTGAGGCCATGCCATGGCACCATGCTAGGCATCATGTTTTTCAAGCATTTATTTCATTTTTTGTATACCTAGTAAACGACGCGTTTATGGTTGACTATATATTGCCACACATTTCCTTGAATTATCTGTCCGTTCCTTGTAAAAGGCATGAGAATTTACTAAATGGCATGAGAATGGTTTTCCAGACCGTTGTTGTGCACCTTTTCATGCACCGATTGTTCGAATTTCAATTATGTGCATTAATGCCTAGAGAATGCAAATAATCCCCTAAATATGGTAAATGAACACGGAAAAGTGTCAAATTTTAACATGCTGATTTGCAGGGTGTATGTTCATCGTAGAAAAAACTCATGGACAAAGTACAAAGGAAATTTGGATCCCCCTTCAATCTTGGTGATTTCCCCCTCGAAACCATGGAACTTCCTCGGTGATGGTTCGATTCATGAAGGCGTGCATGACGACATAAGGATAACATTCTCAAATTTTTACCAGGGCATGCTGAGGCCATACCATGGCACCACGCCAGGTGTCATGTTTTTCAAGCATTTATTTCATTTTTTGTATACCTAGTAAACGGCGCGTTTATGGTTGACTTTATATTGCCACACATTTTCTTGAAATATTTGTCCATTCCTTGTAAAAGGCATAAGAATTTACTAAATGGCATGAGGATGGTTTTCTAGACCGTTCTTGTGCACCTTTTCATGCACCGATTGTTCGAATTTGAATTATGTGCATTAATGCCTAGATAATGCAAATAATCCCCTAAATATGGTAAATGAACACGGGAAAGTGTCAAATTTTCATGTGCTGATTTGCAGGGTGTATGTTCATCGTAGAAAAAACTCATGGACAAAGGACAAAGGAAATTTGGACCCCCCCCCCTTCAATCTTGGTGATTTCCCCCTCGAAACCATGGAACTTCCTCAGTGATGGTTCGATTTATGAAAGGCGTGCATGACGACATAAGGATAACATTCCCAAAATTTTACCAGGGCACGGTGAGGCCAAACCATGGCACCACGCCAGGCCTCATGTTTTCCAAGCATGTATTTCATTTTTGTATACATTAATTTCGGGTTCGTTTGGCCTTTTTATACATTATTTGAATTTCTGGGCATTTAATGTGCATAATTCAAATTTGAAACACAAGCACATGCTCCGGTGCACCAAAGTTGGTTGAAAAATCACATGTGTGTCCTTGGGTGAATTTCTAGGTCCCATGCAAGAAATGGTAATGAAATTCAAACATCTGGGCGTCGTGGCTCGGCCGGAAAGATTGAGAAACTTAGTTTTTTTAATTCATCTAAATCCAAAACATGCATGAAAATCATGAAACTTGGCATGGTGTCATGACATGGCACCAACATGATGTGGTAATTTTTTTGACCGAATTGGGACAAGCTTTGGTATAAGCTGCTTGCAAACCGGAGCATCCCTCAAGAAGGCTCATCGTTCCGGGAGGGAACGTGTGACCTCCGTGTGCGAAACGACATACATACACATACTGCCTTCTCCCGCCTTAATTTGTTTACACAGGTAGATTACCCGCCTTAATTTGTTTACACAGGTAGATTAGACCAAATAGAAGTATCATGCTAAATTTTGGAATTATTCCGGGTTCGTTTGGTTGTTTTTGTACATTAATTGAATTTCTGGGCATTTAATGTGCATAATTCAAAGTTGGTTGAAAAATCACAAGTGTGTCCTTGGGTGAATTTCTAGGTCCCATGCAAGAAATGAGAATGAAATTCAAACATCTGGGCACCGTGGCTCAGCCGAAAAGATTGAGAAACTTCATTTTTTTTAATCCCTATAAAACATCTGGGCGTGGTGGCTTGGCCGAAAAGATTGAGAAACTTCATTTTTAGTCCTTGTAAATCCAAAATACGCCTGAAAATCATGAAACTTGGCATGGTGTCATGACATTGGCACCAACATGTTGTGATAATTTTTCTGTCCGATCTGTGAAGGTGCACACACTAAAAATGAACAAAGTCATTTTGGAACAAGTGTTGTCAAGTTACAAATCGGAAACACAACTATTATTGAAACCGTGGGCATTCTACTTACCAATTACGTGCCGCCACGCGTCCCTTTTTTTATTGGTTAGGAGGTGTTGTGCGGGGTAGCTATTTGAGTATGGGAGGCATGCGATCATACCCCTGCGCGTTCTCATCGGGAGGAGAGCCCTTTGACCTCTATCCGCCACGCACCTCCCTCCCAACGTCTCCACTAATGGTGCTCGAGCACCTATATAGAATCGACTGTGACTTATAGCAAGCATGATGAATATAAGGAGGATGATAGTGGATAATAATTGTCTTACATATCTAGGAAGATACTAAAAAAGCCACATGCAGCTACGCCCGAAATACACAAGGGCAAAAGAAGAAGGAAGACGCATACAACGATTTGGCTCGCTGATCTCTACTTTCTTGATGCGCTGCAGGTCGCGGAGACTAGTTCTCGCCGCGAGCAGCGATGATCTCTTTCATCTGTTTTGTGTCCTTAATACGTTGCTCAGAAGTAACCGTGGATTCCTCCACCAGCCTTTTGCGCTCGATGCGGAGCATGGCATTCTCGTCCATAAGTTTCTTGACGATGACAACCGTCCTCTTCAACAAGGCAGAGGTCTCCTCCGCCTGCTCCGCCCTTACGGTGATCTTCGCCGTCAGCAGGTCGCGGTCGGCCCGGAGTTGTTCAAACGAGGCATTCAGCTCGTCCTACAGCTTCTTCCAGCCAGAGATCTGATCCATCTGGCTATGGACGATCGCATGCATGCGCCTGTAAGAGTCCTCGCCTGCCCACGAGAGATTTTCCCAGGCCGCCGTCACGCGGGAGGACTTCTCTGCTGCATTCACAGTGCGGCAGGACATCTCTGCTGCTTCCGCAGCGCGACCAGACCAGTCTACTGCATCGAGGGTATGGCGGGACCTCCGTGCTACTTCGGCGGTGTGGCGAGACCTTTGTGCTGCTTCGGTGGCGTGGTGGGACATGTCGGCTGCTTTTGCGGCTGAGCGGGACATCTCTCGTGCTTCCGCTTCCATGCTCGCCTCTCCGTGGTGGTAATCTCTCGACCGAGAACTCAATCTGGCCATGGCAGACGCAAGAGAACGATGATGAATGACTTGTTTGCTTTTGTGGATGAGGAGGCCAGGAAGGAATGTGCAGTCATCTTGGCATAGTACAGTATTTATAACCGAGTACTAATACGCTCCTAAGTGGGAAACCGTTTACGTTTTGATCGGTGTGTACATGTTTGAAATTTGGAAGGTGAAGGGACGCAGGCTCAAAATTTATTGACAGTTCTATAATTTCTAAGTGTGACACTATTCCCGGGCGGGGTAATGTGGGCACATTTTCTCGGCCATGTATGTGGCGTTTGGTGCACCGCAATCGGCAATGCCAGCACTAGTCTTGTTCCAAGAACCGTGCGCGCTCGTTATTACCATCGCGCACGCTTCTTTTAATTAGAATGTGTGCCCATCTAGCACACACACGTTGATCTGTCTAACTATTTCTGTTTGTTGTGGCTAATTGCAAACGGTTCATCCGTGTGAAGTGTATGCCATCAATCGCACAGACCTTTGATCTGGCTGACCGTTTCTATTCTGTTGCCTAATCACAAATAGTTAATCCTTCTGAAGCATATGCCCTCAATCGCACACACCTTTATCTAGTTGTCCATTTTTGTTGTTCCTCCTCATCACAAATAGTTCATCCGAGTGAATCGTATGCTGTGTATCGCACATGCCTTCATCTGGCTCCCCGTTTCTTTTGTTCCTCCTCATCGCAAACAGTTAATTGAAATGAACCGTATGCCCTGCATCGCACACGCAACTAAATTCTGAACCGTGTTTGATGCATCCGTCATTGCAAATGTTTTAGGCATTTTTGACGGTTCTCTGACACCACCGTTTGCGATTATTGCATTGCACACAATTTCTCGAAGGGTCTCTGTCACACCCAATATGCGACCCTATCCAAAAGGAACTCGAAGGTCCCACCAAGGATAGACCCGCATATTGAAACGCTTTTGCAAGGTCGATATCATTACATTAACATTACATAATAGATGGGGATACATACAAAAGGCATACAATGCCACACGAATACAACATCATCTTACATAAGATCAACATCCGACTACGGATGAAACACAAACAGAAGCTCAAACGACATCCACCCTGCTAGCCCAGGTTGCCGACCTGGAACCTATCCCCTGATCAAAGAAGAAGCAGAAGAAGAACTCCAAACAAGCAAACATCGCTCTCGCGTCATGATCATCGCATAACCTGTACCTGCAACTGTTGTTGTAGTAATCTGTGAGCCACGAGGACTCATCAATCCCATTACCATGGGTATCAAGACTAGAAAAACTTAATGGGAAAGGAAGGGGTAAAGTGGTGAGGTTGCAGCAGCGGCTAAGCATATATGGTGGCTAACATACGCAAAAGAGAGCGAGAAGAGAGGAAACGGAACGGTCGTCAACTAGTAATGATCAAGAAGTGATCCTGAGCTCCTACTTACGTCAATCATAACACAGAAACCGTGTTCACTTCCCGGACTCCGCCGAAAAGAGACCATCACGGCTACACACGCGGTTGATGCGTTTTAATTCGGATCTGGTGTCAAGTTATCTACAACTGGACATTAACAAATTCCAATCTGCCACATAACCGCGGGCATGGCTCTCGAAAGTTTATACCCTGCAGGGGTGTCCCAACTTACCCATGATAAGCTCTCGCGATCAACGAAGGATATACCTTCTCCCAGGAAGACCCGATCAGTCTCGGAATCCCGGTTTACAAGACATTTCGACAATGGTAAAACAAGACCAGCAAAGCCGCCCGATGCGCCGACAATCCCGATAGGAGCTGCACATATCTCGTTCTCAGGGCAACACCGGATAAGTCAAGCTACGAGTATAACCAGACCTCGAGTTGCCCTGAGGTGGCCCTGTAGGTTGCTCGGTTCGGACCAACACTTAGAGAAGCACTGGCCCGGGGGGGCTATAATAAAGATGACCCTTGGGTTAATTACTCCCAAGGGAAAAGTAGGTGGTGGTGAGGCAAATGGTAAAACCAAGGTTGGGCCTTGCTGGAGGAGTTTTATTCAAAGCGAACTGTCAAGGGGGTCCCATAAATCACCCGACCGCGTTAGGAATGCAAAATCCGGGAACATAACACCGGTATGACGGAAACTAGGGCGGCAAGAGTGGAACAAAACACCAGGCATAAGGCCGAGCCTTCCACCCTTTACCAAGTATATAGATGCATTAATAATATAAGAAATATTGTGATATCCCAACAAAATCCTGTCCACCATGGAGCAATCTTCAACTTCACCTACAACTAGCAACGCTATAAGTGGGGCTGAGCAAAAACGGTAACATAGCCAAACAACGGTTTGCTAGGAAGGGTGACAAAGGTTAGAGGTTCATGGCAATTTGGGGAGGCTTGAAGAACAAGTTATAGGAAGCGCAGCAAAGCGATAGAACGAAGCAACTCGCATAGCAATGATAGTAGTGAGATCCAGGATAGCGGTCATCTTGCCTGAAATCCCGCTGGGAAGAAGAACGAGTCCATGAAGAATATGAAGCCACGAAGACGAACCAAGCGTAGACGAACGAATCCTCACGATCGCAACGAAACGGGAACTATCGAGAAGAAGCACACAACATAGTAAACACACCACACATAGACAAGACATGATGCACAACCAAGCATGATGCATGACAAAGCTAGATGAGGCTACTCATGGCAAGAGAAGATGCAAACAAGAACAACACATCAAGGCAAGTTTAAATGAGGCCGGAAACAACATATAACAATTCCGGTAAGTCCTCATATGCAAATTTAGAGATTGGTCCAGAACTGAATAAACCTTAAGTTCAAGTTGTTAAGCAGAAAGTTAAGATGCACCAAGATGATCTACACGAAATTCTAGTCAAGTTACAAATAAAGTTCATTTAGTTCGGAGCTACGGCCTAGAAGATATGAGCAAAACAAGTTAAACATGGCATTGATGCAAAATGCGTACAAACATCAAGCAAACACCTCAAAACAAGGATGCAACATGAGAATATGAAACTACATGCAAAATCAAGCAAGTTTCATAAAGAGCACACTCAAAACGGAGCAACGGTTCAACACATACACTATATACAAGTTTAAAGGACAAGCTGTCCAAAACAGCAACTAGGCATATAGCAAGCATCAAAACAATAAACTACAGCACCACAACATAATAACAAAAGGCACGGGCATGAAGTACAGGTAAATCATGACAAAACATGAACACTGAGCTATCTCCAGAAACAACTAGAACATGCTCAAAAGGACATGGCAAGATTGCAAATTATAACAGTTTCAGACTTATCAGGAAATAACATCAGGTTGCAATGTTTAGAGCTATCAAACAACATGTTACAGGACCTTAACATGCCAAACAAAGCCATGGCATGAATCTACTAATTGCATAGAACAAAAGTCCCTTACTGACCATGAGCCAAAAAGGATCAGAAGATATGATGGCACCCATGTAAACATGGCAAAAGATATGACAGATTCATACATGGCAGGAACAACAATAAGTAGGCATGTTGGTGAGATTGAACCACTCACCACAGAGCAATACATGGCATGGCAAGGCAACCAACAGTAATAATACATGTTTGAGAAGCTAAGCATGGCAAGAACAAGTTTATAGCATGCTTGGATCACTAGCAACAATCATGGCAACATCGAACTTAATGTTAACAGGCTGACAACAACATTATTTAGCAACTTTGGAGCAAGATTACAACAAGCTATAGCAGGCTATAAATGCAAATAGGGGCATGGATGGATAGAGCATGACATGTATAAAAAATCATCCTTAGTGAACATCTCCAGATTATGCATAGAATGACTAGTAGCAGCAGGTTTACATAGCAACAAAATATAACAGAATCAGTCAGGAAAACAGCAACAGTAAGTACCCTACTTCATGAGCTCGATGCACTCAGTACAAGACTCACAAAAATACATGGATGGCACCATTGTGAAGATGGCATGACATAGATCAAAACACATGTAGGGCTCAAGCTCATAAGATGCACACATCAAATGCAACAAAAATGACAAATCATCAAGTTATAACAGTTTCAGCAGATTAACATCATATAGCACTCTTGCAACGATGATTCAGGCATCAAGATGAACTCAAATGAACATGATGCAATGGAATGAAATGAAGTACTCGTCGAGGCGAACAATTTGACATATTACACGCACGAAACGGAGCAGTATGCAGCAAGTTATGATGCGTTGAATAGGGCATGAAAATGTTGCTGAAACATGGACTTAGTGGAAAAAACGGGTCAACCTCGGGTTGCACGGAAATCGAGGATGGCCGAAGAGCTCGCCGGAGTAGACGGGGAAGACGCCGGGGAGGGCCGGAGATAGCGGATCCGGGCCGGATCTCGCCGGATCCAGCCGGATCTGGGCGCGGGGAGGCGGAGGAGGACGTGGCGCGGGGCGGCGACCTCGGGCACGGGGCGGCGGCGCCAGTGCACGAGCGCGGCCGGAGGAGCGGCGGCGGTCGCTGGGCGGATGTGGACGGCGGCGGGGTCGGCGCCGGAGCTCACCGGCGGCGGGGACTGGTGCTGGGAGGCGCGGCCGGGCCTGGCGGCGGCGCGGGACGGCGCCCGCGGTGGCGCGGCGCAGGCGGCACGGCGGCGGGGGCGCGGGCCTCGGGGCGCGGGATTCGGCGATGGGCCGAGCGGGCCCGTAGCGGGCTCGCCGGGCCGCGGCGACGGGTGGCGGTGGAGGTGCCACGTGGCGGTCCCGGATTGGTCGGGCGGCGGCGGCGGACGCGTCCGGCGCCGGGCGTACGTGTCCGGCGCGCGGAGGAAGATGGGGGCTAGGGTTTGCACCGGGATTTTCGGGGGGAGAGGCATATTTATAGATTCTGGAAGCTAGGAGAGTCCAAATGAGGAGCGGTTTTCGCCCACACGATCATGATCGAACGATCGAGAGCATGGAGGGGGTTTGGATGGGTGTTGGGCTGCACACAAAAAAGGCCTTTGCGGTTACCCGGTTAACCGTTGGAGTATCAAACGACCTCCAAATGGCACGAAACTTGACAGGCGGTCTACCGGTGCTATACCAAAGCCGCTTGGAAAACCTCGGGCCATTCCGAGAAAGTTTAACACCCGCTCACAACGAGAGACAAAAGGGGGACGCCGGAGGACATAGGAGCGCCGGATTGCAAAATGGACAACGGGGAAAATGCTCGAATGCATGAGACAAACACGTATGCAAAATGAAATGCACATGATGACATGATATGAAATGCATATGATGACATGGAAAAGTGCAACACGCAAGCAAATGACATGGCAACGACGGCGAATAACTGGCGGACACCTGGCGCAACGAATCTGGGGCGTTACAGTCTCTAATCGTAGTGTCGCGTTAGCAGCATCCTGCAGTAGTGTAAGTCCACCTACCCATCCATGGTATATCCTGTATAAAAAAGCTTGTGCATAAAACAACCTTGTCACCCTCAACATCTGTGCTCCTGCCCTTTTGCTTCGAAGAATCACTTCAATCAGGGTGGTTGTAGTAGCATTGGGAAAAGGGTTGACGAGGAGCCAGTTCATTTCCATGCTCCTAACCCGTCAGGCCAAGCCCTACGGCGGCAACAGAAAGGTCCGGCAAGGTGTCTTGCCAAAAAACCTTGCTTACTTGGAAGTAGTGAGGAGTCATTCCTCAGCATGGACATGATAGATGCACAAATACCCGGTGAGCACATCCTTTTTTCATTAATACATAGATAAACTAGTACAAACCTTAAAGGGTACAAATATGGATGGGTGGTCATATAGTTTAAACTAAAGTTTGGCAGATGCCTACATCTTTTAAACTAAAAAATGATAAGTGCCCCATAATGCCTTTCTTGTCCCTCTCCTCCTAGGAACTACAGTGGGGGTGAAGAGGGCAAAAGGAGTGCTGATATGTCTCCAACGCATCTACAATTTTTGATTGTTCCATGCTATTATATTACCTGTTTTGGATGTTTATGGGCTTTACTTTACACTTTTATATCATTTTTGGGACTAACCTACTAATCGGAGGCCCAGCCCGAATTGCTGTTTTTTGCCTATTTCAGTGTTTCGAAGAAAAGGAATATCAAACAGAGTCCAAACGGAATGAAACCTTCGGGAGCGATCTTTTTGGAACAAACGTGATCCAGAAGACTTGGAGTGGAAGTCAAGAAACAAGCGAGGCGGCCAAGAGGGTGCCCGGCGTGCCCCCTAGGGCTGGGCGCGCCCCCACCCTTATGGGCCTCTCGAGCGTTCATCGACCCACTTCTTCCTCCTATATATACCCATGTACCCTGAAAACATCAGAAGCGACCACAAAAAACTATTTCCACCGCCGTAACCTTCTGTATCCGCGAGATCCCATCTTGGAGCCTTCGCCGGCGCTCCGCCGGAGTGGGAATCGACCACGGAGGGCTTCTACATCAACACCATAGCCTCTCCGATGAGTTGTGAGTAGTTTACCACAGACCTTTGGGTCCATAGTTATTAGCTAGATGGCTTCTTCTCTCTCTTTGAATCTCAATACAATGTTCTCCTTGATCTTCTTGGAGATCTATTTGATGTAACTCTTTTTGCGGTGTGTTTGTCGAGATCCGATGAATTGTGGGTTTATGATCAAGTTTATCTATAAGAAATATTTGAATCTTCTCTGAATTCTTTTATGTATGATTAAGTTATCTTTGCAAGTCTCTTCGAATTATCTGTTTGGTTTGGCCTACTAGATTGACCTTTCTTGCAATGGGAGAAGTGCTTAGCTTTGGGTTCAATCTTGCGGTGTCCTTTCCTAGTGACAGCAGGAGCAGCAAGGCACGTATTTTATTGTTGCCATCGAGGATAAAAAGATGGGGTTTATATCATATTGCATGAGTTTATCCCTCTACATCATGTCATCTTTCTTAATGTGTTACTCTGTTCTTTATGAACTTAATACTCTAGATGCATGCTGGATAGCGGTCAATGTGTGGGGTAATAGTAGTAGATGCAGGCAGGAGTCGGTCTACTTGTCACGGACGTGATGCCTATATACATGATCATGCCTAAATAATCTCATAATTATTCGCTTTTCTATCAATTGCTCGGCAATAATTTGTTCACCCACTGTAATACTTATGCTATCTTGAGAGAAGCCACTAGTGAAACCTATGACCCCCGGGTCTATCTCTTATCATATAAGCTTTCAATCTACTTTTATTTGCATCTTTACTTTTCCAATCTAAATAACAAAATACCAAAAATATATTTATCTTATCATATTATCTCTATCAGATCTCACTTTCTCAAGTGGCTATGAAGGGATTGACAACCCCTTTATTGCGTTGGTTGCGAGTTCTTGTTTGTTTGTGTAGGTGCATGGGACTTTTGAGGAGCCTCCTACTGTAGGGATACCTTGGTTCTAAAAAACTGAGGGAAATATTTATGCTACTATTGCTGCATACCCTTTCCTCTTCAAGGAAAACCAACGCAAGCTCAAGACGTAGCAAGAAGGATTTCTGGCGCCATTGCCGGGGAGGTCTTCGCTCATGTCAAGACATACCAAGTACCCATCACAATGTCATCTCCCTCACATTACATTATTTTTTATTTGCCTCTCGTTTTCCTCTCCCCCACTTCACCCTTGCCGTTTTATTCGCCCTTCTTCTGTTCGTCTTTTCATTTGCTTTGATGTCTTACTTGGCTCGTTTGGTCGTTTAGCTTGAATAGTTGTTTATTTATTGCTAAACAGAGAAGCTAAGATCTACGGATCATTATCCGCTTGCTAATCTTTTTAAGAGATCCAATTATGATGAACCAATTGCTAGTGAGTTTTCTGCACTAGATTATCTTTATGAAGCTTTGCCTGAAATTCGTGAATCTGAAAATTATGATGAAGAAATTTATGAAGAGATTCACGATAACTCTTTGAATAAAAAGCATGATTGCAATTATTTTACTGTAAATTCTCTTGATGTCAATTGTGCTAACAATATGCAAAACCCTAAGCTTGGGGATGCTAGTTTTTCTATGCCTATTACTTGTTGCAATGATCATGATTGGGGTGATTCTTCTTATCTTGAAAATTTATTTAAGCCCCGTGATGAATATGAGATTGATAATAGTGTTTGCAATAATATTGAAGGTGGGTTTGGAAGAGTGTCAACTTTAGATCCCACATATTTGGAGTATGTTCAATCTTATAATATTTTTGATAAAAGTGGGTTTGGAGAGGTCATGACTTTAGTTAATGTTAATCCCACTATCTTGGAAGAGTGTCAACTTTACATGCATGTGGATCGTGTTAACAATATGTTATGTGATAGCTATTTTGTTGAATTTGCCTATGATCCTACATGTAATTATTATGAGATAGGAAAATATGGTCATAGAAATTTTTATCTTACTAAATTACCTCTCGTCATGTTGAGATTGCTATCGTCTCTTTCTTATTCCTTGCATATGCTAGTTTTTGTTTGCCTTGCAAATTTGTTTGCTTATAATATGGCTATGCATAGGAAGTATTTTATACTTAGATGTGTTTGTCACGTGTTTCATGATGCTCTCTTTGCGCTTCAATTCTTGTCTTTCATATGAGCATGATTAAAATTATCAATGCCTATCTAAAAGGCTTTAAAGAAAAGCGCTTGTTGGGAGACAACCCAATATTTTTCCTTGATTTTATTCAGTAAATTTTGCATCTACCTTATGTTTAGATGTGTTTTCATGTTTTAATTAGTGTTTGTGCCAAGTAGAAACTATAGGATAACCTATGGTGATAGTTAATTTGATTCTGCTGAAAAACAGAAACTTTGCGCGCACGAAAATAATTTTAGTAACTCACAGAAACGTGATTTTTCCTTGATTCGTTTTGCTGTAGATCAATAGAAAATTTCCCAGGACTTCCTATTTTTGTAAGATTTTTAGAATTACATAAGTATTCGAGAGTTACAGATTGCTACAGACTTGTTCTGTTTTTGACATATTCTGTTTTTCGTGTGTTGTTTCCTTATTTTGATGCATCCATGGCTAGTATGTAGGGGTATGAACCATAGAAAAGTTGGAATACAGTAGGTTTAACACCAATATAAATAAAGAATGGGTTCATTACAGTACCTTATGTGGTGGTTTTTCTTTCTTGCACTAACGGAGCTTATGAGATTTCCTGTTGAGTTTTGTTGTGAAGTTTTCAAGTTTTGGGTAAAGATTTGATGGATTATGGAATAAGGAGTGGCAAGAGCCTAAGCTTGGGGATGCCCATGGCACCCCAATATATTCAAGGATAACCAAAATCCTAAGCTTGGGGATGCCCCGGAAGGCATCCCCTCTTTCGTCTTCGTCTATCGGTAACTTTACTTGGAGCTATATTTTTATTCGCCACAGGATATGTGTTTTGCTTGGATCGTCTTGTATGATATTAGTCTTTGCTTTTTAGTTTACCATATTCATCCTTTCTGTACACACCTTTTGGGAGAGAAACTCTTGATTTGGAATTTATTAGAATACTCTATGTGCTTCACTTATATCTTTTGAGCTAGATAATTTTTGCTCTAGTGCTTCGCTTATATCTTTTAGAGCACGGCAGTGGTTTAATTTTGTAGAAATTGTTGATCTCTCATGCTTCACTTATATTATTTTGAGAGTCTTTTAGAACAACATGGTATTTACTATGGTTATAAAAATTGGTCCTAGAATGATGGGCATCCAAGTTGGGTATAATAAAAACTATCATAGAAAGCGAATTGGATGCTATGATCAATTTGATGCTTGATAATTGTTTTGAGATATGAGGATGGTGATATTAGAGTCATGCTAGTGGGGTAATTATGAATTTGAGGAATACTTTTGTTGAAGTTTGTGATTCCCATAGCATGCACGTATGGTGAATCGCTTTGTGATGAAGTTGGAGCATGATTTATTTATTGATTGTCTTCCTTATGAGTGGCGGTCGGGGACGAGCGATGGTATTTTCCTACCAATCTATCCCCCTAGGAGCATGCGCGTAGTACTTTGTTTTCAAGGACTTGTAGATTTTTGCAATAAGTATATGAGTTCTTTATGACTAATGTTGAGTCCATGGATTATACGCACTCTCACCCTTCCACCATTGCTAGCCTCTCTTGTGCCGCGCAACTTTTGCCGGTACCATACACCCACCATATACCTTCCTCAAAACAGGCACCATACCTACCTATTATGGCATTTCCATAGCCATTCCGAGATATATTGCCATGCAACTTTCCACCATTCCGTTTATTATGACACGCATCATCATTGTCATATTGCTCTTTGCATGATCATGTAGTTGACATTGTATATGTGGCAAGGCCACCTTCATAATTTTCATACATGTCACTCTTGATTCATTGCATATCCCGGTATACCGCCGGAGGCATTCGTATAGAGTCATATCTTGTTTTAAGTATTGAGTTGTAATCTTGAGATGTAAGTAAACAAAAGTGTGATAATCTTCATTATTAGAGCATTGTCCCAGTGAGGAAAGTATGATGGATACTATGATTCCCCCACAAGTCGGGATGAGACTTCGGACTTTAAAAAAAAGAGGCCAAAGAGCCCACCAAATAGAAAAAAGAAAAGAAAAGAAAAGGCCAAATAAAAAAAGGGAAAGGCCCAAAAGAAAAGAAAAAAGAAAAAAAGAGAAAGAAGAAAAAAATAAAATGAGAGAAAAAGAGAGAAGGGACAACGCTACTATCCTTTTTACCACACTTGTGCTTCAAAGTAGCACCATGATCTTCATGATAGAGAGTCTCCTATGTTGTCACTTTCATATACTAGTGGGAATTTTCATTATATAACTTGGCTTGTATATTCCAATGATGGGCTTCCTCAAAGTGCCCTAGGTCTTTGTGAGCAAGCGAGTTGGATGCACACCCACTTAGTTTCTTTTGTTGAGCTTTCATACATTTATAGCTCTAGTGCATCCGTTGCATGGCAATCCCTACTCACTCACATTGATATCTATTAATGGGCATCTCCATAGCCTGTTGATACGCCTAGTTGATGTGAGACTATGTCCATGCCTTACGCTCATGTATTGCGTGAAAGTTGAATTTTTTTGAGATTACTAAAGTATGAAACAATTGCTTGGCTTGTCATCGGGGTTGTGCATGATTAAATACTTTGTGTGATGAAGATAGAGCAACAGCCAGACTATATGATTTTGTAGGGATAACTTTCTTTAGCCATGATATTTTGAGAAGACATGATTACTTTGATTAGTATGCTTGAAGTATTACTATTTCTTATGTCAATATGAACTTCTATTTTGAATCATTTGGATCTGAACATTCATGCCACAATAAAGAAAACTACATTGAGAATTATGCTAGGTAGCATTCCACATCAAAAATTCTGTTTTTATCATTTACCTACTCGAGGACGAGCAGGAATTAAGCTTGGGGATGCTTGATACGTCTCCAAAGTATCTATAATTTTTGATTGTTCCATGCTATTATATTACCCGTTTTGGATGTTTATGGGCTTTACTTTACACTTTTATATCATTTTTGGGACCAACCTACTAACCGGAGGCCCAGCCCGAATTGCTGTTTTTTTGCCTATTTCAGTGTTTCAAAGAAAAGGAATATAGAACGGAGTCCAAACGGAATGAAACCTTCGGGAGCGATCTTTTTGGAACAAACGTGATCCACAGGACTTGGAGTGCAAGTCAAGAAACAAGCGAGGCGGCCACGAGGGTGCGCGGCGCGCCCCCTAGGGCTGGGCGCGCGCCCCACCCTCGTGGGCCCCTCGAGCGTCCACCGACCTACTTCTTCCTCCTATATATACCCATGTACCCCGAAAACATCAGAAGCAACCACAAAAAACTATTTCCACCGCCGTAACCTTCTGTATCCGCAAGATCCCATCTTGGAGCCTTCGT
Source organism: Triticum aestivum (assembly GCF_018294505.1). Lineage (NCBI taxonomy): Eukaryota > Viridiplantae > Streptophyta > Magnoliopsida > Poales > Poaceae > Triticum > Triticum aestivum. The sequence goes on from NC_057813.1 coordinate 338,528,020, forward strand.
CGGCGCTCCGCCGGAGGGGGAATCGACCATGGAGGGCTTCTACATCAACACCATAGCCTCTCTGATGAGTTGTGAGTAGTTTACCACAGACTTTCGGGTCCATAGTTATTAGCTAGATGGCTTCTTCTCTCTCTTTGAATCTTAGTACAATGTTCTCCTTGATCTTCTTGGAGATCTATTCGATGTAACTCTTTTTGCGGTATGTTTGTCGAGATCCGATGAATTGTGGGTTTATGATCAAGTTTATGTATAAGAAATATTTGAATCTCCTCTGAATTCTTTTATGTATGATTAAGTTATCTTTGCAAGTCTCTTTGAATTATCAGTTTGGTTTGGCCTACTAGATTGATCTTTCTTGGAATGAGAGAAGTGCTTAGCTTTGGGTTCAATCTTGTGGTGTCCTTTCCCAGTGACAGCAGGGGCAGCAAGGCACGTATTGTATTGTTGCCATCGAGGATAAAAAGATGGGGTTTATATCATATTGCATGAGTTTATCCCTCCACATCATGTGATCTTTCTTAATGCGTTACTCTGTTCTTTATGAACTTAATACTCTAGATGCATGCTGGATAGCGGTCGATGTGTGGAGTAATAGTAGTAGATGCAGGCAGGAGTCGGTCTAGTTGTCACGGACATGATGCCTATATACAAGATCATGCCTAGATAATCTCATAAGTATTCGCTTTTCTATCAATTGCTCGAGAGTAATTTGTTCACCCACCGTAATACTTATGCTATCTTGCGAGAAGCCACTAGTGAAACCTACGGCCCACGGGTCTATCTCTTATCATATAAGCTTTCAATCTACTTTTATTTGCATCTTTACTTTTCCAATCTAAATTATAAAATACCAAAAATATATTTATCTTAGCATATTATCTCTATCAGATCTCACTTTCGCGAGTGGTCGTGAAGGGATTGACAACCCCTTTATTGCGTTGGTTGCGAGTTCTTGTTTGTTTGTGTAGATGCGTGGGACTTTTGAGAAGCCTCCTACTGGATTGATACCTTGGTTCTCAAAAACTGAGGGAAATACTTATGCTACTATTGCTGCATCACCCTTTCCTCTTCAAGGAAAACCAACGCAAGCTCAAGATGTAGCAAGTGCCTGGGCAGAAGCCCAGCCTGACCCCGTCAGGGCCTGCGGGACCCGGCCTGTCAAGATCGGGAGCGCAGGAACGAAGCCGGAAGGGTGGAAGGAGCGGCCAGGCGATGCCTTGGTCACCACTGCTAGGACCAGCAGAACGCGGCAGGAGGAACACCGGCAGGGAAGGCGAAGCCGAAGTCCATAGGGAAGCCTGCCGGAGTCTAGCTGGAGGAGGCAGAGGCATCCACACCCAAATCCCTCAGCAAAATCGCTCTGCCGGGGAGAAGACCAGGTGTAGATGATGGTGGTGTCGGCGCCTAGCTGACGGTGATGGTGCGTCCGGTGCTCAGCTGGAGTTTGAGCCACCGTCCTCCCGCTCGGTGCCATCGTCTTCGTCGTCAGTGTCCTCTTCATTGATGTCGCTCGAAGAGGAGCTTTCGTCGTCGGTCAAGATTTTCGCTTAGCACCCTAGGAGAGCAGCCGAACCCCCAAAGACCTTGATGGAAAGCAGGTCTGCATCCATTAACATAAAATGGAGGACGTGCCCCTCCACCAAGTTATGGGCACGTGCAAAAGTTTTCCAAACACGGCAGAGAAGCATCACATGAGGTGCGGGGAATTCAACATACGCCCGCATGTTGCCATTACAGCAACCCCTCATGTGCAACTTCAGTCCACGCGGCTGTTCAAGCTCCATTACCCTTGCAAAAGGGGTAGGAAGCCGAAGACGGTTGCGCGGGGGCCCTCACAACCTGACGATGGACTCCGGCAGCAAATCTCTTACACCCTCCATCAGAGCCAGGGCGGCTGGGGGAGGAGCGACCAGAGCGCCTCCGTGTCCTCCCGGGCCCCGAGAGCCTCGCCGACCATGTCCACATCCCGCAGCGCCACCTTGCGTGCTAGATTTTGCCCCAACATCCTCAGCTGGGGGAGGGATGCGTTGCCGAGAGGAGATCCTTGTTGCCACCGCTGGAGCACGACCACGCCCTCTCCCCCTCACCATGATGGAAGAGGAGCGCAGGAAGGAGAAGGGGATGCATGGGTGAGTCCCTTTGCCGAACTCTGTGCTCCCTTTTATAGCGGAGTGTAACGGGGGCTGGCTCCCCACTACCCCGTGGTAACCTCCACGATTGACCAATCCGGTCCATCCGCATCATTCGCAACGTCCAGAATCGCCGACCGCCTTCCTGTTCCTATCAACAGTGTCGGGCTTTCTGCCATGGCACTCATTCCCACGCCCTATGCCTCCGCCATCAACCCTGGGTAATGCATGTAGTGTACGTGGTAGAAATGACAGTGGTAGTGGGATGAGTAAAATCGCAGTTACCTCCCTGTGAATGTGGGGGCCCACAGACCATTACATGGGTAGCCCACGTCGTTTAGCAAGACTCGTGGAAAAACCAGAAGATGATTCAATCCCAGGTTAATGAAGAAGCAAAGAAGATATCAGATAAGACATTGAGCCCACCGTGGCATGGTCTAGGTGCCCGCCTGTGCATTTGTTAGGGCCTGCCCCCAACGATGCCTAGCGGTGCGTATGGGCCAGGCCTGAGGGCTCCTGTTAGTGCAATGAACATGCACATTTGTTGACCGAGCTCGTGCACAGGCGTGCTGACAATCATGCATTCCACATTAATGCACAATGCAAGGCAAAGCCAGAGAAACCGCTCTTTGTGTGATCAAGGAGCAGATCAAGAAGGCCAAGCCAAGCATACAAGTCAAGATTCCAAGAAGAGTATACCTTGCTGGCCAGGCGACCCCGTCAAGGCCGATACCATAAACAAGAGCAAAGACAAACCGTGCCAGCCACGCCTCTGGGACGATCGGAGGCACAAGCGCGCACCCCTTCTAAGAAGACCCAGCAAGCCCGGCCCCTGAATGCTAGATTACCACCGCTCCACCGCATCACGATGCCAATCACTCATCGATGTGGTGTCGAGCCCCCAAGTAGCTAAGTGGCACTCACTAAGCACGTGGCATTATGATGGAAGGTAGATCATGATCATTTGACACCCGTCTAAAGGTGTGTCAAGATGGTAAGAAAAGCTGGCTAAACGGTGGCATAAGCTTGCTGGGGAAGCACCCCCCGCATGCCACCTCAGGTAGCATTTATGGCATTTTGTCCTAAATGATAGAGTTTGGTATGATAGCAATGTTAGATGTCTAATCATAAGATAATGTCTATTTTGCCACTATGGTTACCCCTTGAACTATAAAAGGAGGCCCAAGGCAACCTAGAGAGGGATTCGGACCCCCTAACACATGTACACGGGTAGCTGCACCCCTGAGGTCACCTTGCCGGGCTTGAGAGCTATGTGTTGTTGTGATTCCTTCATCCAATCCACCAAAAGCATGAGTACGGTTTTACGCTTCTCAGCAGCCTGAACCTAGGTAAAAACCACCAGTGTCATCATCATCGTGCCGCCTCATGGCTTCCGCTCTTTGTGCAATGTGACCTCCCCCTGCCGAACCACATGGGGCTCATGGCCCCATAGGTGATAATGTTCTCCCATGACACCCGGTGTTCCCAGGGAGGTAACTGAGCACCACCTTGCCGTCTGCCCTCATGCTCGGCTCATCAAGCAGAAGGTCAGGAAGCAAGCTTTGGAAAGGCAACAATTCATAGCAGAAGAAATTAAGAAACTTGAGGCAGTAGGCTTGGTTAGAGGAGTGCCACAACCAACTTGGTTGGCAAATCCAGTTGTCATGCGCAAGGCAAACGGGAAGTCGAGGCTTTGCATTAACTACACTGATCTCAACAAAGCATGTCCCAAGGATCCTTTCCCCTTGCCGCACATTGATCAGATTGTGGACTCCACTACCGGCTTTGATTTTCTCTCATTTCTTGATGCATACTTCGGATATCACAAGACGTATGCCTTTTGGACTAAAGAGTGTTGGTTCAATGTTTGCAAGAGCAGTTCAAATTGGTTTTGAACCACAGTTCACAGAAATATGGAAGCTTATACGGATGTTATAGTGGTCAAAACCAATGACAAGTCAACCCTCATTAAAGAGTTGGAAGAAACATTTGCAAACTTATGCAAAATCAACATGAAGCTCAACCCTGAGAAGTGTGTATTTGGCATTCCAGCCAGCAAACTTCTCGGGATCTTTGTGTCACAGCATGGAATCAAAGCGAATCCCGACAAGATCAAAGCTATTGAGCAGATTCGAGCACCCAAGACTGTCAAGGATGTGTGATGTCTTGCTGGTTGTGTCGCAGCTTTGAGTAGTCATTTCAAAGTCTGCTGAGCATGCCCTGTCATCTTTCAAGATATTGAAAAAGGCAGGTACAGTAAAATGGACTCCAGAAGCGGAGGTTGCGCTGCAAGATCTGAAAAGGTACCTGTCCTCTATGCCAACCTTAGTCACGCTTAGGCCATAGCAACCGTTGTTGCTTTATTTATTGGCAACGGACCAAGTGGTCAGTGTCGCGCTGGTTGCGTAGAGAGAAGCTGGTGATGAGGAAACAACGGCGGCAATGCCATCCATGACGAAGCAAAATCCTCCCTCGCAGATCTAGACACTGGTAAGGCAAAAACAGTGTAAGAGAAAGTAGTTGATCAGCAGATTATACCAAAGAAGAAGGTGGTGTAGCAGCCAGTGTACTTTGTTAGCTCTCTCCTGCAGGGGGCTAGGCCAAGGTATTCAGGCATGCAAAAGTTGCTCTTTGGCCTACTCATGGCCTCAAGGAAATTGCACCACCACTTCCAAGCGCATGCGATCATAGTGGTCACTGTCGTGGTTCTAAGACTGACAGTAGAAAGGGGGTAGGTATGGAGAGGCAAGATCCCAGCTATGGTGAAGGTGTACACACAAGATTTACGAGTTCAGGCCCTTCTCGGTGGAAGTAATAGCCCTACGTCTCGGTACCCGGAGGCGGTCGACTAGATTATATGTGTGTGATGTTACAGGGGGTGCAAACCCCTGTCCCAGAGGAGGGGGGTGGCTTATATAGAGTGCGTCAGGACCCCAGCCGTCCTCCATTACAAGGGGATTAATGTACATAAAGTAGGGGCGTTATTGGTAATGCCAGCCTTAAGTGTTATTTATGACCTTAAAGACTACAGAGTGAACGCTTGACCGTTGCAATGCTGAGTGACTCCTGATCTTCGGTAGGTCGAGTGACTCCTTGAGTGGTCAAGTGGCAATAGGTAGGGGTCGCCCAAGTGATATGACTGTCGAGTGAATTGCACTCGACAACTTTGGTTGGGCGTCCCTTTTTGCTCCTTGGACTTCTTATCTTCCAGGGTAGTGGCCTTGGTAGGACGTATAGGTCAGGCCTATGACCCTACCCCAGGTCTGTATCCTCATCAGTAGCCCCCGAATGGATTAAGGTTCGAGTGGAAAGTAGGTTGAAGTTGAACTTTCTGAACTTTGCACCTCGCGAGCGTTTTCTGCAAGATGGAAAACTCACGTTGGTACTTCAGCATCGATTCAGTCGCCTTGATACATTCAGAGAGTTGTCGACTGAACTTATAGCATCATCTGCCGAGTGTTGTACTAGAGTGCAAAATCTTTGGCGCGATTGGTTGCAGCGTATCCCGGATTTCACGGGATACGAAATTTCAGGGAAGCGCGCGGGTGTGACACCACAAAATTTTAACCTTGGTTTATTAATTAAAAATTTGCCAGGAAACTTAAACTTTTATTTTGTGGATTTCCTTTTGACTTCAGAACCATTCTTTTCTTTATTATTATGGAGTTTTTACCCCAAGTGAAAACTTTTCAATCATTGTTGGACTTATTTACGCTCTCAAAGAAAAACATTTCTATTATCAGTGGATTTATCTGCATAATTATTTCTCTCTGAGCTTTATTCCTTAAAGTGATTTTTCATTAGTTTTGGAGCTCTTTTTGAACTACAACCATTATATAAATTTATTTAAAATTCCAACCAAAATTTGGGGATGTCATGTGATGTTTTAAATCACTATTATGCAAAAATACACTTCATTCATTGGATATTTTGAGTTGTACACCAAGTTTTCAAATCTGGTCAAATCTCACTTTTGCACTACAACCTATTTAAATATTTCTTTAAAACTTCTACCAAAATTATGGGATGTTAATAGGAGTGTATTATTCAACTGTTTGCAAAAACCCAGTGATGTCCTTTGAAAAAATTGAGTGAATCAACCTCTTTTTCATTCTGGTCCAGCATGGTGATTTGTACAGCAACCATATTTTAACTTGCCCTTTTTGCTGTGATTCTATTTCCTACTTATAGCCCATCCTACAAAACCCTTAAGTCCAGGAGAGTGGACCCATTGGAGGATTTTAAGTGCATGCAATTATGCCCTTTTCTTTCTGTCCAGAATCAGTTTCCTCACAAACTTGCACTAACAAGTTTCTAGATTTGGCCAACCAACCTTACCACCCTCTTTTGCAACTAAAGAGACACTAGCCTGGAGAGTTTGGCCACCCCAAGAAATGCCTTAGTGCCCTTGGCATTTTGTCAAACACCTTATGGGCATGATCAGTTTTGACATGAATTTTAGTTTGCAATATGAACTTGATCCACTGACCCAGCAACCTTCTCCACTAAGCTCCTAGCTACTCCTAACCTAGGTCTGCTAATTGCTAGCCTCACCCATGTCCTGTGGCATACACTAGCATTTCGCCGAGCACCTGGTGCGTGTGCTCTGGGTGCACCCAGAGCGCACGTTTTGCACGCGCGTGCACCGAGCCGCCGCGTCTCGCTGCCGCCCACCCCGCGCCCGTTCTGGCCCTTGGCCTCTCACAGCCAGCACGGCCGCCTCCTCCCTCACCGCAGAGCCGCCCCTGGCACCCTATAGCGCCGCCGTCAGGTCGGCCACAGTGGCTAGCGGCCGGCCACAGCAGGGCTCTGCCACGGACGGCGCAGCCCGAGCCACAGTCGCGCGCCAGCTGCCCTCTGGAGCAGTCCGGACTCATCCCCTCGCTCGTCTGCAAGCGCTCGTCGCTGCCACGTCCTCCTGCAGCAAATAGAGAGGCGGTTCGCCGGCGACCTTATCCACCGCTGCGGAACCGACCTCGTAGCGCTATAAAAGGAGGCCCCCGGGCTCGTCCAGCCACTCGGGCAGCCTCAGGCCACCCCCATAGCACCCCCACAGCCAGCAATCGTCGGGGGAAAGCCGTCATCCCCGACTCCGGCCGGTTCGGCCGCCGCCACGCCCCAGCGCCATTTGTCACAACCAGGGCCTCCCCTGCCCGTCCAACGCCACCATCCTCCTCCCCTCAACCCTGCGGAGCTGCCCAGCCTGTCAAACACAGTCGGGAGCCGCCGCAGCCCAGGACCCCAAATCCACCCGAAGCCTCCTCCGCTGCGGAGCTCGCCGCCGGCGACTCCCTTCACCCCCGCCGACCCAACAACCACCGGGAGGACCGCCTCGGCCTGGTGGATCCATCCCTACCCTCGGATGCCCTCGAGGAGCCGTCGTTCACGGGCGAGGATCGCCGGAGCTTCACCTCCATTCGGCCAAAAGAGAGGGAAGGCGGGGAGACTAGTCAAACCTGACCAGTGGGCCCCCCGGACCCACTGTCAGTGACTCACGCCGGTCCACGCTGGATAAGTGAAGGTGTAATCGCAAAGTATGTGTTCGACGTGTACCTATTCGAAACGTTTTCTTTTCTTTTTCTGTTTATTTAAAAACCAGAAATTTGACTAAACTTTGACTGGCTATATCTTTTTAAATAAAACTCCAAATGAGTTGATTCTTTTTCCTACCTCCCTCAAATTTAGTCTAGTTCATTTTAAGATTTATTTGAAAAAAATTCATAAATCTTTTTTGCACTGTTTTGAAACTATGTGTTAATTTGAATAAATTCAAAATTAGGTTTTTGAAGAAGAAGGCAATTTTCAAATATGCACCCCCACTTGCATACCCTTGAAGGCAAGCATTCTGAACCCTGGCTTAATGTTATTTTTTTGTGTGTGTTGGTTGACGCGATTATAACACCACCTTAATACGGAGAACTTGTTATTTTATGTGGTGACGCGATCATTTTCATGAATGCATATTGGAGATTTCCTTGCTGTCGGAAATAGATATACTTGTGACGGTAATCATCCCTGTATGCCTTGCATGTATGCCGGAAAGAAATCCGAGAAAGCCTCTGCCTTGGGTAGGCGTGAGCTTGTCTCCGGTCTTCGTCAGGATGGTTATGTCCGGTATGGCATAGCAAGGTATAATGAGTGGTGATTCTGTTGGTTGAAATATGTTTGTTATACATATCAGACATGAATTTATAAACCTCCTGAGTCGACCGTAGATCGAGTCTTGTTCCAGTAACCCCCATACTTGTTTTTGTACTACCACTTGTCCCTACCGTAGGTAGGGTACGGTTCAGTAAGTTGTCAACCCCTTTCTTGGCACACACCATACAGAGAGGCCATGGTGGAAGATACCGGCTGCATCCGGTAGGCAAGCCACCTAATCCGGGGGCATGGGTGTTTCCGGTTGGAGCCGAGAGGGGGGCACCCCTTAGAGCGCGCGATATAAATTTGATCCCATGCTATGCGATGTTGTAGCCTCCCCACTTAGAGTTTTACTTGATAGGTGTGGTGGGTGATTCCAGACACCGGTAAGTTAAGCTGGTGTGTGCAAGTCAGGTGTGTTTTGAATTAAAAGACCGTAGACGGAATTAGTCCCGATGGACTAAAGGAATCCATTACTCGTGGGTAAAGAGTACACCCTCTGCAGAGATTAAATCTATTCGAATAGCCGTGTCCATGGTTAAGGACTACAGTCTGGGAAGGGTCAAGTGTCGGTCTTTGTGTCGGTCTTCGGAGGAGAAACTGTTAAACCAGAACATGGATCATGACGTGTGACTTATGATGATTATGATTATTATTATTATGGACTAACCCCTTTATATTATTTGAAGTATTGAGTATCCCTGGGACGGTTCTACCTCCTGGATATTCACTGTGATTATTTTTCTCACAAGCCCTTTATGTGGTGTCGCTCAGATGCCCGACTGTGGCATGCTTGCTATTTATTTTATAAGCCCTTTATGTGGTGTCGCTCAGACATCTGACTGTGGCATGCTTGTTATTTACTTTATAAGCCCTCTATGTGGTGTCGCTCAGACACCCGACTGTGGCATGCTTGCTATTTACTTTATAAGCCCTTTATGTGGTGTCGCTCAAACGCCCGACTGAGGCATGCTTGTTATTTATTATCCTTTTGAGACGTCGCTTCAGACATCTGATCGGTGCATCTTATTAATACACCGTTATTTTATATTCATGTTGCATATAAATAACCTGCTTGCATGCATCAGGGATTTGATTTTATAACTAACGTTATGATCGTAGAATATTTCAGAGCATGATCATCGTTTGTTATATTATACCCGTGTTCATAATGTTTGCGAGTACATTCAAAGTACTCACTGGCTTGTCCCTGGCTATTGTCTTGGCCAGATTTCTTGCATGGAGAGGAGCGATGTGATGATAGCCCCGGAACCTAAGCAACGGTGATAGCAGCCTTGCGAAGATAGGAGTTAGCCTGGTCAGCTGTTCCTGCGGGAAATGGAGTCCCATACACGCTGATGATCCACAAATCACTTCCGCCATCAACCACTAGAAGCCATTTGTTGTACTCATAGGCCAGAATGGTCTTGTACTACATATTTTGTATTTTGCTTGGAATTTCTATATCAAGTGGGTGCCTCACCAGCTAACAGTAATCCTGGGGCTGGTAGGCTCAAGGGCCATTTTTGGGAAATCAATACCCGGAAAACCGGTCGTGACAGCGGGACGTGGAGAGCTGAAGTAGGCAGAGCGGATAAACAGTGATGCCTCGATTTCCACACCGCTGTTTTCGCCACGTACGTTGCGCGCAACTTTTGCGGGATTTGACAGGATCCCACGCGCCAGCCACTCAGAAGCAACCCTTTATAAGGCCACGGGGCCGAGGCATCTGCACTGTGCACGCCTGTTTCTCTTTCTTCTTCCTCCGCTTCTCCACCGCATCGGGCTCTTCTGCTCTCGACTCTCCCGCTCCGCCGCCATGGTGAAGGAGAAGACGGCAGCACTGGAGCGTGCAAAGAAGGCGACGGGGGCGGCGAAAATGCAAGAAGCAGAACCATGGGTCGTCAACACGCACGGGGCTGCAGCCGGGCTGGATCCAGGGCGATTGGATCCGGTCTTCACTCCGGCAGGAAGATCTGGACGAGCTGGCGGAGTCCGGACTAATCGCCAAGGGAGCGGCAAGGCTACCAGAGGGGGAGATGGAGCCGCAGCCTCGACCGGATGAGTGTGTATTTCTCGCCACCCACGTCGACCGGGGTTTTTCGCTCCCTCCGCACCCCTTCTTCCGGGGATTCCTGAATTTCTTCGGTGCTCAACTCCACCATTTTTCTCCCAACACCATCATGTATCTGGTCGTGCTCGTGTTGATGTGCGAAAACTTTTTGGGGTGTCAACCGCACTAGGGTCTTTTCAAACATATCTTCACCATCCGATCCCAGTCGGTCAAGAAAGCAAAAACGAGTGACTCAAAGACCCATGTCATCCAGATGTGTGGGGGTTTGGGCATTCAGAAGAGGCATAGGAGTTCTTTCCCTGCTATGACTCTCCCCGATTTTGTTAGAGGCCGGTAGTCGACCTGGTTCTACTGCTAGGACGTTGCAACTCCAGGTCAGTCGATTGGCCTTCCCCACTTCACATTCGACCGTGTTCAGACTCCTTCTCCTCTGAAAGTGACTGCTGCTGAGAACATGGAGACGAAGATGTTGGTGGAGAAAGTGGTCCAACTTATTAATGAGGGTGTCACCGGCCTGGACCTGCTGGAAGTGTTCCTCAGTCGACGCATCCAGCCTCTTCAGGCTCGTGACCATCCTATGTGGTTGTACTCCGGATCTGAAGACACCGCTCGGGTCCATCCAGAGGAAGTGCCACCCAAGACCGTGGTCACAGGCAATCCGGACAACCCCAGAGGATCCAGGCGAGTCAACCCCTTCAGAGACGACAACCAACCCAACAAGGTATGCTCTTTATTCCGACTGCCTTGCATATATGTTCCGACTGTACTTGATGTCGACTGACTTTTACTCGACTTTTTGTCTTGTAGGTTTTCACTGAGATGTATTCGTTGCCCAATGGTGAACAAGCTCTGGAGCAGGGCCAGGAGGGAGAGGCCAGCGCGGAGGAGAGTGGCGACTGGGAGTCTTCGGATGAAGAGGAGGAGGAGGAGAACAAGGAGTCGGACAAAGAGAAAGAAGTCGACATGCCGCCGCGTTTCGAACACCGATCCAAGCAGCACCATGATCCGGCGGGCGGGCGCGGGAAGAATGTGGCTCCGAGTACCCACACTCAGAAGCGCACTCGGACGTCGACTCCGGAGCCGACGGAGAAGGTCGCCAAGCAGCCCAAGGTTGCTCCTCCCAAGGCTCGGAAGACTTTGCCGCAGATCAAGATGGACGTCCCAGTTGCTTTGGGGTGAGTATCTCGCTTGTGTTTACATAGGCTAACTGAAGTTTTTGTTCCGACCAACCGGATCATGTATCTTTCTATCCCCACCTCTGCTGCCACTGACATGGACATCGACAAGGCACCAGGAGACGAGGAGGCCACCTCTCGAGCTGGTAAGTCCGTTCGACCGGGATTCATTTAGTCGAGTGGATCATCAATCGGCTGACTTTCTGATATTTCTCCCTTTCTATAGTTCCACAAGAGGTCGTCTTGCTCCCTGACAATGAAGAAGAAGAAGCGCCTCTACAGGAGATGAGGAAAAGGAGTGGGGTCTCAAGCAGGAGGAGGCTTGAAGTTCAAGTCCCTCAGTCGACGCCGGCACTTGAGGTGGTGGTCGAATGTTCCGGAGAACCGGTTCGGACCAACGTCACATTCGCCAACCCACTGACGACTCATCATCCGTCAGGATCGGCTACTCCGACTCCTGCCGCTCCAGTGCAACTCCACGCGTCTGACCCAGTAACCACTTCAACCGCCTTGGAGCCATCACTCTTCGCTGCATATCAGACCCAGACGACTCGCCGAGTTCTGCCAGGGAGGATCTTCGCCAGGTGAACCCTATCATGGAGCAAGTGAAGTTGATGCACGAGGCTAGTCAGGTGGCTTACAATGCCAGCACTGCCCTGCAGACTAATGTTCAGGTCAGCAAACTCTGACTGAACTTTTGAATGCTGTTTTATATCCAATCACCCACTGGGGTGTGCCTTTGTTTAGAGTTTTAGGAAATCTTCCACTTCATTTGACTTGCGCTGAGTCTAAGTAAACTGTCTGGACCAGTGGGGGCACGCTGGGTGCCCCACTGGGTGTAGTCCCCGAGACCACGGTCGACTGCTGGCAGTCGACTGAGGTCTTAGAACCTTCTCTCTTTTTTTTTGACTCACGCTGGGCAGACCCTGCTGAGTGTTGATCTGAACCAATGGGGCCACGCTAAGTGCATCCACTTGGTGTAGTCCCCGAGAGTACTGTTGAATATTTGATTCGGCAGTAGTCTTAGAGTAACTTTCCACTGTCATTGTCTCTTATTTCTGTCGACTGACATATCTCTCTCGCTGACTGTAGAGGTCTTGTGATCTTGGAGCTCGACTTTCCGAGTTAAAGAAGAAGCATATCAGTGTTGAACTTGATCTTGAACTCGCAAAGAAGAACCTAAAGACTGCTCAACAAGAGACGGCCATTGTGGGAGGTAATCATTCGACTGTCTTGCCTGCTTAGTAGCTCGCATCTTTCACTACTTTTTCTTTCAGTCTCTTTGAACTGAGTGACTTCACACAAGCAGATGTGCGTAGTCAAAACTGTCAACTTCAGGCTCGTCTGAAGAGTGTTGTTTCTTTAGAGAGAATGAAGGAAGCTTGGGAGAAGAAGGACCAGGACCTTGCTACTGCTCAGAAGGAAGCACGTGAGAAGACAACGCTTGCGGAACAGAAGCTGGCTTCAGTCGGCTAGTTGGAAGAGGAGAACACGAAGTTGAAGACCGCCATCTCAGAATCCAATCGAGAAGTAGAGCAACTGAAGAAGGACAAGGAGAACCTGACCACTGAAGTTGGAGGCCTCAGAGCCAAGACAGGCAAGTTAGAGTCCTATCTGGGACAACTTGCCGTGAAACTAGTTCTAAAGCTTGAAGGCATGGTCACTCGACTGGTTAATTGCGTCGATTGAAGTATGTTGCTATATTGTCGACTCATTGTTTTTCGCGATGGAACAGAACTTTGCCAGGACTTTGAAGCTAAAACCGGGCGGGTAGAGACAGGTCTCAACCCCATCAATTGTCCCGTGAAAGATGACGTTGCGATGAACTTGCTGCGATTGGAATCACGCTTGGACGGTGTTGTTGCCTATCTGGCTTAGTTGAAGGATGCGATGACCCGAGTGGATGCCGAACTCTGGCCTCAGGCTGAACTTTCTCAAGACTTCGAGTCGCTGATGACTCGACTCAATCAGATTCCTGGGCGAGTGCAAGAGTGGAAGAAGTCTTCTGCTTGCTGTGGTGCTGATATTGCCTTGTCATTGGTTCGAGTGCACTGCAAGGAGGCTAAAGAAGACAAGTTGGCGGCCCTCAAGGTAGTGAATACTAAGAAGCACTCCTTCCAGACCTTCATGGACACCTTCCTTGAGGCAGCCACTCGTATTGTCGACAGCATCGACCTTGACAGCTTCTGCGATCCAGCCAGCCCTTCTCCCGCCGAGTGACTGAAAAAACATTATGCTTCACCCACATTTGCCTCGGAATGCCGAGTGATTTTTTAATCGTTAAAACTCCTTCGGGCCTGACGCCCGAGTACTTTAATCTGTGGTTAGAAACCTTTGGGCTTATCTTTGAATATGTTGTGTTTACATTCGAGTGAAACTCGTTCTTCTCTCGGAATGGGTTTTGTATTCTAGATGCAGCTTCCGAGGAAGAATCTGCAGTCGATGTATTGGACGAGCATTGATCAGCTCATCAGCAAGGCACTCAGCAATGGTCTTGACGTTCCTGTCAGCAGTTTGCCTTGGTACCAGCCATTGGATGGACCTTTGACAGTGCGCACAATCTCGTCCTTCTTCTTGACGGTGCAGCCCCGGAGGGGGGGGTCGTGGTCGACCCAAACCACTCGGCGGGACTGGTTAGCTCATGAAAACAGCTCGTCTTGGCGCTTAGCTATTGGATGAGCCTTTGGCAGCATTGATCAGCTCATCGGCGAGGCATTCAGCAATGGTCTTGACGTTCCTGAAAGTGCCTCACCTTGGCAACATGCTCAATCTCGTCCTTCTTCTTGATGGTGCAGCCTCGGAGGGGGGGGGGGGTCGTGGTCGACCCGCACCTTGCTGTCCTTGTGGATCAAGATGGAGCGTACGGCTAAGTCTCCGAGCGAGAAGATTAGTTTTCACTCGGAATGATTTTTCGAACTTAGGCGAGTACTGGACTGCAGCTAAGCCCCCGAGTGGGAGGGTCACTCACCAAACGGTAGGATTTTTCAAACTTAGGCGAGTACTGGACTGCAGCTAAGCCCCCGAGTGGGAGGATCGCTCACCACTCGATAGGATTTTTCAAACTTAGGCAAGTACTGGACTGCAGCTAAGCCCCCGAGTGGGAGGATCACTCACCACTCGGTAGGATTTTTCAAACTTAGGCGAGTACTGGACTACAGCTAAGGCCCCAAGTGGGAGGATCGCTCACCACTCGGTAGGATTTTTCAAACTTAGGCAAGTACTGGACTGCAGCTAACCCTCGAGTGGGAGGATCGCTCACCACTCGGTAGTATTTTTCAAACTTAGGAGAGTACTAGACTGCAACTAAGCCCCCGAGTGGGAGGATCGCTCACCACTCGGTAGGATTTTTCAAACTTAGGCAAGTACTGGACTACAGCTAAGTGCCCGAGTGGGAGGATCGCTCACCACTCGTTATGATTTTTCAAACTTAGGCAAGTACTGGACTGCAGCTAAGTCCCCGAGTGGGAGGATTTCTCTCACAATCTCATCCTTCTTCTTGAGGTGCAACCCCGGGGGGAGGTCGTGGTCGACCCGTACCATTTAGTAGGACCTTTCAAACTTAGGCGAGTACTGGACTGCAAGTAAGCCTCCGAGTGAGAGGCTGGCTTACCACTCGGTAGGATTTTCTAACACTTAGGCGAGTACTGGACTGCAGCTAAGCCTCCGAGTGAAAGGCTGGATCTCCACTCGGTAGGATTTTTTTAACACTTAGGCGAGTATTGGACTGCAGCTAAGCCTCCGAGTGAAAGGCTGGCTCACCACTCGGTAGGATTTTTTTAACACTTAGGCAAAATGGATTCGCAGCTAAGCCTCCGAGTGAGAGGCTGGCTCACCACTCGGTAGGATTTTCTCTTCGACTTAGGCGAAACGAATTCGCAACTAAGGCACACACTGGGGGATTTTAGAACATGTAAAAAATGAACAACGATCATTCGAAAGACTGTAAAATCATGTCTTTTGATAATCAAACTAAAAGGTACTTCTTATTACATCTCAACAGTCTGAATACTTTAAGAGTAAAAGGGGCGGAGCAGTTCCTCAGTCCAAGCGCGTGGCTCATCTTTATTGTGCTCGACGTTGAAAAGACGATACGCTCCATTGTGGAGCACTTTGGTGACGACGAAAGGGCCTTCCCAAGCAGGAGCGAGCTTGTGTGGTTTCCGTTGGTCCACTCAAAGAACCAAGTCTCCCTCCTGAAATGCTCGACCCCTTACATTTCTGGCATGGAATCGATGCAGGTCTTGTTGATAAATGGTCGACCGGATCAAGGCCATCTCTCTTTCTTCTTCCAGGAGATCGACTGCATCTTGCCGAGCCTGTTCTGCTTCCTCTTCTAAGAAGAGCTCGACTCGAGGCGCATTGTGGAGCAGATCACTCGGGAGTATGGCATCGGCTCCGTAGACTAAGAAGAATGGAGTTCGACCAGTCGATCGGTTGGGAGTTGTCCTCAATCCCCAAAGTACTGATGGAAGTTCATCGACCCAGGCCCCAGCTGCGTGCTTGAGGTCACGCATCAGCCGGGGTTTCAGTCGTTTGAGAATCAATCCATTTGCTCTTTCAGCCTGCCCATTCGACTGACGATGGGCGACAGAAGCATAATCGACCCTCATGCCTTGGGAAGCACAAAAGGCTCTGAATTCATCAGAGTGGAAGTTCGACCCATTGTCCGTGATGATGCTGTGCGGAACACCATATCTGAATATCAATTCTCTGATGAAACTCACAGTTGTACTTGCTTCAAGGTTTTTAATGGGCTTGGCTTCGATCCATTTGATAAACTTGTCGACTGCCACCAGTACATGAGTAAAACCACTCCTGCCAGTCCTCAGAGGTCCAACCATGTCCAAACCCCAGACAGCGAAAGGCCAGATGAGTGGAATAGTCTTCAGAGCTGACGCAGGCTTATGGGACATGTTGGATTAAACTGACAGCCCTCACAGTAAAATCCGGCTCGGTATGCTTTGGCCATGATGGTCCGAGGGGACGCATGGTGACCACAGGTCCCCGAGTGAATATCATTGAGGATCATTCGGCCTTCTTCTGGCGTGATGCATTTCTGGCAGACTCCAGTTACACTTTCTCTAAACAACTGTCCTTTTATCACAGTAAAGGCTTTAGATCGTCGGACGATCTCTCGAGCCTCTTATTCTTCCTCTGGAAGTTCTTTCCTAAGAATGTATGCAATGTACGACACTGTCCAGTCGGGAGTTACGACCAAAACCTCCATGACTAAGTTGACCTCAGCTGGGATCTCGACTTCAGTCGGATCTGTGGCGCTCTTAGGCTATGGGGACTCTTTAGTGAAAGGATCTTCCTGAACTGAAGGTGAATGAGTATGCTCCAAAAACACATTGCTGGGAATGGCCTCTCTCTTAGAACCTATCTTTGCCAATTCACTTGTAGCTTGATTTTTCAGTCGGGGTATATGGTGAAGCTCCAACCCTTCAAACTTCTTTTCCAGCTTTCTTACCGCATTGCAATAACTAGTCATGGCCGGGCTCCTGACATCCCACTCCTTCATCACTTGATTAACCACCAAATCCGAGTCGCCGTAGACCATAAGGCGACGGACGCCGAGTGAAATGGACATACGCAACCCGTATAAAAGTGCTTCATATTCAGCTTCGTTATTGGAAGAATCAAAATGAATCTAGAGAACATAGCTAAGCTTGTCTCCATGGGGGGATACCAATACTACCCCAGTGCCTGAACCATTCAGCATCTTGGAGCCATCGAAGAACATAGTCCAATGCTTCGAGTGAACTTGGGTCGGCAGTTGCTGCTCAATCCACTCGGCAAGAAAATCTGTGATTGCTTGGGACTTGATAGCTTTCTTTGCCTCAAACTTGATATCTAATGGAAGGAGTTCAATCGCCCATTTTTCCACCCGACCAGTTGCATCTCTGTTGTTCAGAATTTTAGATAATGGTGCGCCGCTGAAGACTGTAATGGAGTGATCAGAAAAATAATGTGCAATCTTCTTCATGGTCATGTAGATTCCATAGACAAGCTTCTGATAATGTGGATATCATTGCTTGGATGGAGTCAAAACTTCAGGGAGCTAATACACTGGGCGTTGAACCTTGTAAGCCTTTCCTTCTTCTTATCACTCGACATTGAGTACTGTACTAACGACTTGTCCAGTGGCTGCAATACAAAGAAGTAAAGGTTCTTTGTTGATTGGTGTAGCAAGCACCGGCTGGGTGGAAAGCAGGGTTTTTAGCTCTGCAAATGCTGCATCAGCTTCATCAGTCCACTCAAACTTATCAGATTTCTTCATCAATCGGTAAAGAGGTAAGGCCTTTTCACCGAGACGAGAAATGAATCGACTCAAGGCGGCCAAACAACCCGTAAGCTTCTGAACGTCTTGCACATGCACAGGGCATTTCATTCGGAGGATGGTATCAACTTTTTTTGGATTGGCGTCAATCCCTCGTTCGGAAATGAGAAAACCAAGTAACTTTCCACCTGGAACTCCGAATGTGCACTTTGACGGATTAAGCTTGATATCATACCTTCTTAGGTTGGCAAAGGTTTCTGCGAGGTCAGTCAGTAGGTTGGAACCTTTGCGAGACTTGACCACAATGTCATCCATGTATGCTTCCACATTCCGACTGATTTGAGTGAGCAGGCACTTCTGAATCATTCTCATGAATGTGACTCCAGCATTTCTAAGACCAAAAATGGCATGGTGACATAGCAAAAGCACCCGAATGGGATGATGAAGGCTGTTTTTATTTCATCGGGACCATATAGTCGGATCTGATGATACCCAGAATATGCATCTAAAAAACACAAGCGCTCACACCCCGCCATCGAGTCAACAATCTAATCGATGCGGGGGAGAGGGAAATGATCTTTCGGGCAGGCCCGATTGATATGCTTGAAATCAATGCACATGTGAAGTGAATCGTCCTTCTTGGGGACCATGACTACATTGGCAAGCCACTCGTAGTGGTAGATCTCACGAATGAACTCTGCTGCGAGGAGCCGAGCCACTTCCTCGCCAATTGCTTTTCTCAACTGTACGGCGGACCGTCGAAGATGTTCTTTGACGGGTTTTACCTTGGGGACAACACGCAAACGATGCTCATCCAGTCCTCTGGTTACACCCGGCATGTCAGAAGGTTTCCATGCAAAGATGTCCCTGTTCTCACAAAGGAACTGGATGAGCGCTTCTTCCTATTTACTGTCGAGTGTCGTTGATATATGAGTCGGTGCGGCATTGGGATCAGTTGGGTGGATATGAATCGGCTTCGTTTCACCAGACAACTGAAATGCAGAATCTGTGGCAGGCTTCTTAGCTCGGAGCAAATCACTCGGATCTGTATTCTTCTGATATTCTTGAAATTCAACTGCTGCCATTTGCGCATCGGCAATTTTGGAACCCTTCTGGAAGCACTCCTCCGCCTTCTGCCGATTGCCAGTAACTGTTATCACACCTCTGGGGCCAGGCATCTTCAACTTGAGGTACACGTAACATGGTCGAGCCATAAAATGTGTGTAGGCAGGCCTACCCAGAATGGCATGGTAAGCACTCTGGAAATCCACAACTTCAAATGTCAATTTTTCCTTACAGTAATTCTTATAATCACCGAAAACCACGTCAAGGGCGATCTGACCGAGTGATTCGGCTTTCTTTCCAGGGATAACACCAAGAAAACTCATATTGCTCTCGCTAAGTTTGGACATCGGAATGCCCATCCCCTTTAAAGTTTCAGCATAAAGGATGTTCATACCGCTTCCACCGTCCATTAGCACTTTGGTCAGTCTAGTGCCTTCGACCACTGGGTCGACCACCAACGCCTGCCTCCCAGGGGTGGCTATGCAAGCGGGGTGATCAGACTGGTCGAATGTGATGGCTGTCTAAGACCATTTCAGGTATGTGGTCGTCATTGCCGGAGCGACCATATTCACTTCTCTGTTGATAACTTTCAACTGACTCTTGCTCTCAACATCAGCAAAAATAATGAGGGTGGAATTGACTTTGGGATAACCATCATCTTCCTCTTCATCCTCGTCTTTGTCCAACTCTTTTTCCTTCCCACTGGGTTGTTTCTCTCGGAACTGCTGGATCAGGAGTCGACATTGTCGAGTGGTATGCTTAGGGTAAATCAGATTACCTTCTTCGTCTTTCTTCGTGTGGATGTGACACGGTAAATCCAACACATCATTTCCTGCTTGATCCTTTACTTTCTTAGGGGGCCAGGTCCCTTTAGGTTTTCCCTTAAACTTCCCTTGAGTTACTGCTGCAATCTCACCGGGTGCTACAGGCTCGGACTTACGCTTCTGTTTCTGATTGGAATTACCCCCACCGGCCTCTTGGCCGACTGGTTTACCCTTTCCACTATGGAGTCGATCCTCTTCTTCTCCGTTAGCATACCGGGTGGCTATTTCCATCATACGAGTCAGAGTCATATCTCCGGTCCGACCGAACTTCACGGACCAACTCTCGGTTTTTGACGCCTTCCTTGAAGGCACATACTGCTTGATGCTCTGATACATTTTCAACGGTGTGATGTAAAGTGGTCCACCTTTGAATGAAATCCTTTGGAGTCTCACTCGGTTTCTGCACACAATTTTGTAACTCGGTCAATCCTGCTGGTCGCTTGCAAGTGCCCTCAAAAGTTGTGACGAACACTCGAGCCAGCTCTTCCCAACTGCATATATTGTTTGGGGCTAACTGAGTCAACCACGCTCGGGCCGACCCTTCTAACATCAGAGGAAGATGTTTCATTGCCACTTCATCATTCCCGCCGCCGATCTGCACAACCACTTGGTAATCCTCAAGCAAAGTTTCAGGCTTGGACTCTCCAGTGAACTTATTGACTCCTGTCGCCAACCTGAAGTTGGGTGGAATCACTGCAGCCCTGATGGCTCTGCTGAAACATTCTGGACCCGAAACATGCACTCTACTGTCGGTCGGATGATCTGTGCCAGGGTCTTCTCTATGTGCTCTGTTTCGGTGGACTAGACCTTTAACGAGGATAGATCTTGCATGGAAGCCTGGCTCTCTCGGGTCAACTGGAGCTCTGCGCTCGCCACTATGACGGTGTCTATCATCGTACTGCCGAGGCAAATATGACGCACTCCTTGGAGGGGGTGTGGGCACTCGATGGCGATTGTCGCGGTCGAGCCGATGATCATACTGCCCACGACCTTCACGCCGTAGGGGCGATCTTGGTGTAACGCCCCGGATCCTATGCGCCAGGTGTCTGCCAGTTATTCACCGTCGTTGCCATGTCATTTGCTTGCGTGTTGCATTTTATCATGTCATCATGTGCATTTCATTTTGCATGCATGCTCGTCTCATGCATCCGAGCATTTTTCCCGTTGTCCGTTTCGCAATCCGGCGCTCCTATGCCCTCCGGAGTTCCCCCTTTTGTCTCTCGTTGTGAGTGGGTGTTAAACGTTCTCGGAATGGCCCGAGGCTTGCCAAGTGGCCTTGGTATAGCACCAGTAGACCGCCTGTCAAGTTTCGTGCCATTTGGAGGTCGTTTGATACTCCAACGGTTAACCGGGTAACCGTAAAGCCCCTCTCTTTGCAGCCCAACACCCCTACCAAAGTGGCCCAAAACCCATCTAACTCCCCTCCATGCTCTCGGTCCTTCGATCACGATCGTGTGGGCGAAAACCGCTCCTCATTTGGACTCTCCTAGCTCCCTCTACCTATAAAACTAGCCCATCCCCCGAAATTCGCGGTGAATCCCTCTAACCCTAGCCATTTTTCGTCCCCGCCACCACCGGACACGTCCGGCCGCAGCCGGACACATTCGCCGCCGCCCTCCCGCGAATCAGCCGGCGCCACGTGGCACTCGCGCCCTCCCCGCCACCGCGGCCCGCGGAGCCCATCCGGGGCCCGTGCGGGCCTGCTCCGCGCCGCCCGGCCGCGCCGCCACCCGCGGCCCGCGACCGCGCCTCGCTGCACCGCCCGTCTCGCCCCATCGCCGCAGGCCGGCGCCGCCCGCCGCGGCCTCCGCCTCCTCGCCTCTGCCCCGACCGGAGCCGCGCCCTGCGCCCGGTGCCCCGGCCGCCCCGACCGGCGCCCCGGCCGCCCTGACCGGAGCCGAGCCGGCCCTGCGCCCTGGGCGCCGCGCCCTACCGCCTCCTGCCGCGGCCACGCCGGCGACCGCGGCCTCGCCCGACCTCGCCCACCGCACCGCGCCCTCCCGGCCGACGTCTCCATGCCCGAGGCCGCCGCCCTCGCCTCCGAGTTCCTCCCCGGCCACCTTCCTCCCCAACTCCGGCGACGAACTTCGGCGAACTCTCATCCAGATCCAGATCCGTTTTCGAGGTTGACCCCGATTTGCCCAAGTCCCCGTTCTATGTAATTATCATGCCATGTTCATCATGCCGTATCTCTGCATCCGTAGCTCCGTTTCGCACGTGTAATATGTCAAATTGTTCGTCTCAACGAGTACATCATTTCATTACATTGCACCATATTCATTTGAGGTCATATTGATTCCTGAATCGTCCTTGTAAGAGTGCTTCATAATGTTTTCTGCTGTCTGTTAACAGAACGAGCTCTTTTGTCATTTTTGCCATGATTGATGTGTGCATCCTATGAGGTTGATGTCTTCATGTGTTTTGATCTATGCTATGTCTTATTTACATAGGTGCTTACCATGTTTTTTGTGATCAATGTGGTGACTAGCACAAGCATGCAAACTAGGCATCGTGATGTTGCTGATTTTAGTCCCTGTTCTGCTGTTATTTTGATGCCATGTAAACTTGATGCTACAGAGAGATCCATGCATATTTTGAGATACTTCAGTAAGGGTGTTTTGAACAATAGGTTATTTTCTATCCATTCATGCCTTTGGTTGCAATTATGGAGTAGTCTAGCATGTCATTTTCGTGCTCTACTTTTGCTTCAAAATGTTTCCTGGCAGATTGTTTACATGTTATTCAATTTGGCCAAGGTTGCTATAGTTGATCCTGGCATGCTATGAACTTGTTCTTGACTTGGTTTGTTTCACAAACATGTCTTCTTGATGATGCTATGCTTATCTTGTCATGCAATGACTTGTGGTGAGTGAATTGAGCTTGTTAAGTAGTGTACATGATGTTGCTGTTTTGCTAGGCTGAATCTGTTATTTCGCGATGCTATGTAAACCTGCTTCTACAAATCATTCTATGCATAATCTGGAGATGTTCTATAAACATGTTTTGATCTACATGTCATCCTCTAACCAAACATGCCCCTGGTTGCATTTATAGCTTGTTGTAGATTGTCCATATCTTGCTCTAAAGTTGCTTGATAATGTTGTTGTCAGCCTGTTAACATTAAGTTCAGTTGTTTCCATCTGTTTTTCTAGTGATCCATGCACCCTATGAACTTGCTATTACCATGCTTAGCTTCACAAATATGTCTTCTTACTGTTGGTTGCCTTGCCATGCCATGTTTTGCTTTGTGGTGAGTGGTACAAGCTCATCTACATGCCTTCATAATTCTGTTCCTGCCATGTTTGAATCTGTATTATAACTTGCTATGTTTACATGGGTGCCATCATATTTTCTGATCCTTTTTGGCTTATGGTCAGTAAGGGACTCTTGATCTATGCAATTAGTAGATTCATGCCATGCCTTTGTTTGCCATGATAAGTTCCTGTAACATGTTGTTTGATAGCTCTAAACATTGCATCGTGATGTTATTTTCTGCAAAGTCTGAAATTGTTATAACTTGCAATCTTACCACGTGTGTTTGAGCGTGTTCTAGTGATTTCTGGAGATAGCTCAGTGTTCATGTGTTGTTGTGCTTTACCTGTACATCATGTTCATGCCTTTTGTTATGATGTTGGGGTGCTGTAGCATG
Organism: Triticum aestivum; assembly: GCF_018294505.1. Lineage (NCBI taxonomy): Eukaryota > Viridiplantae > Streptophyta > Magnoliopsida > Poales > Poaceae > Triticum > Triticum aestivum. The sequence goes on from NC_057813.1 coordinate 338,551,357, forward strand.
TTGTTTTGAGGCTTGCAATATGCCTAGTTGTTGTTTTGGACAGATTGTTATTATATCTTGTTTCATGTGTGTGTGTTGAACCGTTGCTCCGTTTTGAGTGTGCTCTATATGAAACTTGCTTGATTTGCATGTAGTTTCATATTATCATGTTGCATCCTTGTTTTGAGGGGTTTGCTTGATGTTTGAGTGCATTTTGCATCAATGCCATGTTTAACTTGTTTTGCTCATATCTTCTAGGCCGTAGCTCCGAACTAAATGAACTTTATATGTAACTTGACTAGAATCTCGTGTAGATCATCTTGGTGCATCTTAACTTGCTGTTTAACAACTTGAACATAAGGTTTATTCAGATCTGGACCAACTTCGAAATTTGCATATGAGGACTTACCGGAATTGTTATATGTTGTTCCCGGCCTCATTTAAACTTGCCTTGATGTGTTGCTCTTGTTTGCATCATCTCTTGCCATGAGTAGCTTCATGTAGCTTGTCATGCATCATGCTTGTTGTGCATCATGCCTTGTTCATGTGTGGTGTGTTTACTATGTTGTGTGCTTCTTCTCGATAGTTCCTGTTTCGTTGCGATCGTGAGGATTCGTTCGTCTACGCTTGGTTCGGCTTCATCCGTTCGTCTTCTTCATGGACTCGTTCTTCTTCCTTGCGGGATTTCAGGCAAGATGACCGCTACCCTGGATCTCACTACTATCATTGCTATGCTAGTTGCTTCGTTCTATCGCTATGCTGCGCTACCTATCACCTGTTTATCAAGCCATCCCAAATTGCCATGAACCTCTAACCTTTGACACCTTTCCTATGCAAACCGTTGTTTGGCTATGTTACCGCTTTGCTCAGCCCCTCTTATAGCGTTGCTAGTTGCAGGTGAAGTTGAAGATTTCTCCATGGTGGACAGGATTTTGGTTGGGATATCACAATATCTCTTATATTATTAATGCATCTATATACTTGGTAAAGGGTTGAAGACTCGGCCTTTTGCCTAGTGTTTTGTTCCACTCTTGCCGCCCTAGTTTCCGTCATACTGGTGTTATGTTCCCGGATTTTGCGTTCCTTACGCGGTCGGGTGATTTATGGGACCCCCTTGACAGTTTGCTTTGAATAAAACTCCTCCAGCAAGGCCCAACCTTGGTTTTACCATTTGCCTCACCACCACCTATCCTTTCCCTTGGGTCGGCCAACCCGAGGGTCATCTTTATTTTAGCCCCCCCGGGCCAGTGCTTGTCTAAGTGTTGGTCCGAACCGAGCGATGTTCGGCGCCCCCTGGGCAACCAGGGTCTATGCCAACATGACGTCTTGCTCATCCGGTGTGCCCTGAGAATGAGATATGTGCAGCTCCTATCGGGATTTGTCGGCACAGCTGGAGGCTTTGCTGGTCTTGTTTTACCATTGTCGAAATGTCTTGTAAACCGGGATTTCGAGTCTGATCGGGTCTTCCTGGGAGAAGGTCTATTCCTTCGTTGATCGCGAGAGCTTGTCATGGGCTAAGTTGGGACACCCCTGCAGGGTATAATCTTTCGAAAGCCGTGCCTGCAGTTATTGGCAGATGGGTATTTGTTAATGTCTGGTTGTAGATAACTTGACACCAAATTCGAATTAAAACGCATCAACCGTGTGTGTAGCCGTGATGGTCTCTTTTCGGCGGAGTCCGGGAAGTGAACACGGTTTCTGGGTTATGTTTGACGTAAGTAGGAGTTCAGGATCACTTCTTGATCATTACTAGTTGACAACCATTCCATTTGCTCTCTTCTCACTCTTATTTGCGTATGTTAGCCACCATGTATGCTTAGTCGCTGCAGCAGCCTCACCACTTTACCCCTTCCTTTCCCTTTAAGCTTTGCTAGTCTTGATACCCATGGTAATGGGATTGCTGAGTCCTCGTGGCTCACAGATTACTACAACAACAGTTGCAGGTACAGGTTATGCGATGATCATGACGCGAGAGCGATGCTTGCTTGCGTTGAGTTCTTCTTCTGCTTCTTCTTCGATCAGGGGATAGGTTCCAGGTCGGCAGCCTGGGCTAGCAGGGTGGATGTCGTTTGAGTTTCTGTTTGTGTTTCATCCGTAGTCGGATGATGCTCTTATGTATTGTGATGTTGTATTCATGTGGCATTGTATGCCTTTGTATGTATCCCCATCTATTATGTAATGTTGATGTAATGATATCCACCTTGCAAAAGCGTTTCAATATGCGGGTCTATCCTTGGTGGGACCTTCGAGTTCCTTTTGGATAGGGTCGCATATTGGGCGTGACAAGTTGGTATCAGAGCCTCGACCGACCCTAGGAGCCCCCTTGATTGATCGTGTAGTTTGGCCGTTGTTGAGTCTAGAAGAAAACTGTTTTCGGAGTCTAGTTATATCGGAGAGTAGGAATTCTTTTTACTCCTCAGCCCCTTCGTCGCTCTGGTAAGGAATCTTGACATAGATGTTTTGAATTACTCCTCTTCCCCTTCAAATTTTCCTTAGGATCATGCAGTTGGTTTTCCGGTAGTTGTTCCTCAGCTCTTTTCATCCGGTGCTTTTCTCATCAAGTCGACTCGACCCTCTTCATCTTTGAGTTCAATCCTCAGTTGTTTTCTTTTCCCACCCGCCCTCCCTTTCTTCTTCTCGGAACCGGAGTCCGTAATCGAGTATCCATCCTACTCGTGCGTAGTCCTTGCCTTCTTTCCTCAATGATTTCAAGCGGTGTTTTCTCTTCAAGATATTCATCAATTTCCCCTTCCAAGTTGTCTTTGTTTTCCCGCCCTCCCACCCCTTTTCTTCCCGGAGTCTGACTCTCTCTCGACCATCTATTTCATTCGTGTGGAGCCTCTTCAGTCTTTCGTCAATCATTTCAACCGATGAATTCTCGTCTTGTTCGTCATTCTTCATCCCTTTCTTTTTCCGGTGGACCCAATTCAAGTATTCAGTGTTGATCATATTCTTTCCCTCGGATCAAGTGTTTTCCCTCCTCGTTTGCCTCTCGCCAGTTTATCCTTCCGGAGTGCTCAAGACATCTCAAGAGATTCGTCTGTGTTCCAACTAATTCGAGGTTGTCACCTCATTCAATTATTTCAATTGTTCCGGTGCATCATTTATCTGTTCATCATCCTTTGCAACGGTGCTTTCTCTTCAGTGGGCCCTAACCCACAGGTCTTTTTCCAGGATCTTACCTAACTCTTCTATTTTCCCGGAGTTATTCTCAATTCTTTTCAAGTGTGACGTAAGAATGAATTTCATCAGTCAGATGCCTTCTCCAAGATCGCTTTCAAATTCTTTTCAGTATTGGCTCAACCTTTCTGCTTTTCATTTTCCCAGAGTACCTCAGTTATTTTGGTGTTGTTTCTCGTCGTCATTTGAAGACCGAAGAAGAGTTTTTCCTCTAAAACCTTGTCCGTTCTCTCGAAGTTTCGTGGTTCTAGCTTCATATCATGCTCTCGAATTATTTTAGTTTGCCAGATATTCTTTTCTTACCCATCCGGAGTAGGTCAGAAGTTGTTTTTCCATTTCTTGTCACCGAAGGCCATCGTTCCAGAAGAATTCTTCGTCCTCAGATTTCATCTCTTGATACTGGTGCTTCGTTCAAGTGCCCTTTATTCAGCTCTTGATCTCTTCGTTCTTTTGCATCTAAATCCCCTCGAGCATATTTGTTCTTCTAATTCTCCCGGTGATTCATCCTCTTTCGTCAGTCATTTCCAAATTCTAACGGTGGTTCGTTCAAGATTCTTTTTCCTTGATTATCATATTAATCCATTCATTCTTTCCAATCCTACCGGTGGTTCATGAAGACCTTCTCAAGTTTGCGATATGTCATTTCTCAATCCTTTTCAAGAAGGATAAGTAGTATGCGAAATCCATTGCTTGTCATCAATTTAGTTTGATGAAGGATAAGCATACAATAAATCTTATTCTTATTTCATCCAAGTGAGTAATCCCTTTTCTTCGGAGTTTGTTCTTAATGAATAAATTCTAGTTCCAAGTGTTTTTCATCTTATCTTTTCCGGAGTTCAAGTTTCCTTGGCCATCTCGTCGGAACCCCCATCGGAGTCATCGCAAGGCTTTAATCTTATTCTTTCATCCTTCAATTTTATCTCGTCATTCTTTTGTCACTGGAGTTCTTCATGGTGGTTCTTCATGATTTAATTCATTCTTCAAGAGTTCATCAAGTTTTTGTTGGTGGAGTTCAAGTATCCTTTCTTCTCGCGTCTCGAAGTGTAATTAATTCTCCGTATTCTTTTGAAGTGGAGTTTTGCATTTCTTCTTTCTTCCCAGTTATTTAATCTTTTCTGCTTGTGGTCGGTTATCACCTCATAATTTCTGAGATGTTACCCATAAGTCCACAACAAGCTTATTCTTTCGTTGTTGATCCTCTCAACAACTCCGTTCAATCCTTCCTTCTAAGTTCTTTTCATTCAATTCTTTCATTTATTCCGGAGGCATTGCATTGTTCATCTCGTCAAGTGCCATCTCTTTGGGTGAAGTTCGTGTTCTATTCCTCCATGTTTTAACCAGAGTGCTGCCTAAATTCTTTCAGTCTTATTCGTTTCGTATCTCATTCTAACCGGAGTGGTTTCATAGTATATCTGATTCCGTGAGCTTTTGATTCTCGTCATTCTAGTTGTTCCTCTCTTCTCCTTGAGTGCTCTCGATTCTTTGCTTCTTCTCTTGAGTTCTTGTTAAACCTCATCCCTTTTCTCTTCCGTCTCGGTCCTAAGATCTCGGGACGAGATCTCTTGTTAGTGGAGGAGTGTTGTAACGCCCCAGATCCGATGCGCCAGGTGTCTGCCAGTTATTCGCCATCATTGCCATGTCATTTGCTTGCGTGTTGCATTTTATCATGTCATCATGTGCATTTCATTTTGCATGCGTGCTCATCTCATGCATCCAAGCATTTTTCCCGTTGTCCGTTTCGCAATCCGGCGCTCCTATGCCCTCCGGCGTTCCCCCTTTTGTCTCTCGTTGTGAGTGGTTCTCGGAATGGCCCGAGGCTTGCCAAGTGGCCTTGGTATAGCACCGGTAGACCGCCTGTCAAGTTTCGTGCCATTTGGAGGTCGTTTGATACTCCAACGGTTAACCGGGTAACCGTAAAGCCCCTCTCTCTTTGCAGCCCAACACCCCTTCCAAAGTGGCCCAAAACCCATCTAACTCCCCTCCATGCTCTCGGTCATTCGATCACGATCGTGTGGGCGAAAACCGCTCCTCATTTGGACTCTCCTAGCTCCCTCTACCTATAAAACTAGCCCCTCCCCCGAAATTCGCGGTGAATCCCTCTAACCCTAGCCATTTTTCGTCCCCGCCGCCACCGGACACGTCCGGCCGCAGCCGGACACGTCCGCCGCCGCCCTCCCGCGAATCAGCCGGCGCCACGTGGCACCCGCGCCCTCCCCGCCGTCGCAGCCCGCGGAGCCCATCAGGGGCCCGCGCAGGCCCGCTCATGGCCGCCACCGCCCGCGGCCCGCGACCGCGCCTCGCCGCGCCGCTCGTCTCGCCCCATCGCTGCAGGCCGCCGCCGCCCGCCGCGGCCTCCGCCTCCTCGCCTCCGCCCCGACCGGAGCCGCGCCCTGCGCCCGGTGCCCCGGTCGCCCCGACCGGCGCCCCGGCCGCCCCGACCGGCGCCCCGGCCGCCCTGACCGGAGCCGAGCCGGCCCCGCGCCCTGCCGCCTCCTGCCGCGGCCACGCCGGCGACCGCGGCCTCGCCCGACCTCGCCCACCGCGCCGCGCCCTCCCGGCCGACGTCTCCGCGCCCGAGGCCGCCGCCCTCGCCTCTGAGTTCCTCCCCGGCCACCTTCCTCCCCAACTCCAGCGACGAACTCTGGCGAACTCTCATCCAGATCCAGATCCGTTTTCGAGGTTGACCCCAATTTGTGCAAGTCCCCGTTCTGTGTAATTATCATGCCATGTTCATCATGCCGTATCTCTGCATCCGTAGCTCCGTTTCACGGGTGTAATATGTCAAATTGTTCGTCTCAACGAGTACATCATTTCATTCCATTGCATCATATTCATTTGAGGTCATCTTGATGCCTGAATCATCGTTGTAAGAGTGCTTCATAATGTTTTCTGCTGTCTGTTAACAGAACGAGCTCTTTTGTCATTTTTGCCAAGATTGATGTGTGCATCCTATGAGGTTGATGTCTTCATGTGTTTTGATCTATGCTATGTATTCTTTACAGAGGTTCTTACCATTTATTTTTGTGATCAATGTGGTGACCAGCACAAGCATGCAAACTAGGCATCGTAATGTTGCTGATTTTAGTTCCTGTTCTGCTGTTATTTTGATGCCATGTAAACTTGATGCTACAGAGAGATCCATGCATATTTTGAGATACTTCAGTAAGGGTGTTTTGAACATATGGTTATTGTCTATCCATTCATGCCCTTTGTTGCAATTATGGAGTAGTCTAGCATGTCATTTTCGTGCTCTACTTTTGCTTCAAAATGTTTCCTGGCAGATTGTTTACATGTTATTCAATTTGGCCAAGGTTGCTATAGTTGATCCTTGCATGCTATGAACTTGTTCTTGACTTGGTTTGTTTCACAAACATGTCTTCTTGATGATGCTATGCTTATCTTGTCATGCAATGACTTGTGGTGAGTGAATCGAGCTTGTTAAGTAGTGTACATGATGTTGCTGTTTTGCTAGGCTGAATCTGTTATTTCGTGATGCTATATAAACATGTTGCTACTAATCATTCTATGCATAATCTGGAGATGTTCTATAAACATGTTTTGATCTACATGTCATCCTCTATCCATACATGCCCCTGGTTGCATTTATAGCTTGCTGTAGCTTGTTCATATCTTGCTCTAAAGTTGCTTGATAATGTTGCTGTCAGCCTGTTAACATTAAGTTCAGTTGTTTCCATGTGTTTTCCTAGTGATCCATGCACCCTATGACTTGCTATTGCCATGCTTAGCTTCACAAATATGTCTTCTTACTGTTGGTTGCCTTGCCATGCCATGTATTGCTCTGTAGTGAGTGGTACAAGCTCATCTACATGCCTTCATAATTCTGTTCCTGCCATGTTTGAATCTGTATTATAACTTGCTATGTTTACATGGGTGCCATCATATTTTCTGATCCTTTTTGGCTTATGGTCAGTAAGGGACTTTTGATCTATGCAATTAGTAGATTCATGCCATGCCTTTGTTTGCCATGATAAGTTCCTGTAACATGTTGTTTGATAGCTCTAAACATTGCATCGTGATGTTATTTTCTGCAAAGTCTGAAATTGTTATAACTTGCAATCTTACCATGTGTGTTTGAGCATGTTCTAGTGATTTCTGGAGATAGCTCAGTGTTCATGTTTTGTTATGCTTTACCTGTACATCATGCCCATGCCTTTTGTTTTCATGTTGGGTGCTGTAGCATGTTGTTTTGATGCTTGCAATATGCCTAGTTGCTGTTTTGGACAGATTGTTCTTATAACTTGTTCATGTGTGTGTGTTGAACCGTTGCTCCGTTTTGAGTGTGCTCTATATGAAACTTGCTTAGAATTGCATGTAGTTTCATATTATCATGTTGCATCCTTGTTTTGAGGTGTTTGCTTGATGTTTGAGTGCATTTTGCATCAATGCCATGTTTAACTTGTTTTGCTCATATCTTCTAGGCCGTAGCTCCGAACTAAATGAACTTTATATGTAACTTGACTAGAATCTCGTGTAGATCATCTTGGTGCATCTTAACTTGCTGTTTAACAACTTGAACATAAGGTTTATTCAGATCTGGACCAATTTCGAAATATGCATATGAGGACTTACCGGAATTGTTATATGTTGTTCCCGGCCTCATTTAAACTTGCCTTGATGTGTTGCTCTTGTTTGCATCATCTCTTGCCATGAGTAGCTTCATGTAGCTTGTCATGCATCATGCTTGTTGTGCATCATGCCTTGTTCATGTGTGGTGTGTTTACTATGTTGTGTGCTTCTTCTCGATAGTTCCTGTTTCGTTGCGATCGTGAGGATTCGTTCGTCTACGCTTGGTTCGGCTTCATCCGTTCGTCTTCTTCATGGACTCGTTCTTCTTCCTTGCGGGATTTCAGGCAAGATGACCGCTACCCTGGATCTCACTACTATCATTGCTATGCTAGTTGCTTCGTTCTATCGCTATGCTGCGCTACCTATCACCTGTTTATCAAGCCATCCCAAATTGCCATGAACCTCTAACCTTTGACACCTTTCCTATGCAAACCGTTGTTTGGCTATGTTACCGCTTTTGCTCAGCCCCTCTTATAGCGTTGCTAGTTGCAGGTGAAGTTGAAGATTTCTCCATGGTGGACAGGATTTTGGTTGGGATATCACAATATCTCTTATATTATTAATGCATCTATATACTTGGTAAAGGGTGGAAGACTCGGCCTTTTGCCTAGTGTTTTGTTCCACTCTTGCCTCCCTAGTTTCCGTCATACCGGTGTTATGTTCCCGGATTTTGCGTTCCTTACGCGGTCGGGTGATTTATGGGACCCCCTTGACAGTTCGCTTTGAATAAAACTCCTCCAGCAAGGCCCAACCTTGGTTTTACCATTTGCCTCACCACCACCTATCCTTTCCCTTGGGTCGGCCAACCCGAGGGTCATCTTTATTTTAGCCCCCCCCCCCGGGCCAGTGCTTGTCTAAGTGTTGGTCCGAACCGAGCGATGTCCGGCGCCCCCTGGGCAACCAGGGTCTATGCCAACCCGACGTCTTGCTCATCCGGTGTGCCCTGAGAACGAGATATGTGCAGCTCCTATCGGGATTTGTCGGCACATCGGGAGGCTTTGCTGGTCTTGTTTTACCATTGTCGAAATGTCTTGTAAACCGGGATTCCGAGTCTGATCGGGTCTTCCTGGGAGAAGGTCTATTCCTTCGTTGATCGCGAGAGCTTGTCATGGGCTAAGTTGGGACACCCCTGCAGGGTATAATCTTTCGAAAGCCGTGCCTGCGGTTATAGGCAGATGGGAATTTGTTAATGTCCGGTTGTAGATAACTTGACACCAGATCCGAATTAAAACGCATCAACCGCGTGTGTAGCCGTGATGGTCTCTTTTCGGCGGAGTCCGGGAAGTGAACACGGTTTCTGGGTTATGTTTGACGTAAGTAGGAGTTCAGGATCACTTCTTGATCATTACTAGTTGACGACCATTCCATTTGCTCTCTTCTCGCTCTTATTTGCGTATGTTAGCCACCATATATGCTTAGTCGCTGCTGCAGCCTCACCACTTTACCCCTTCCTTTCCCTTTAAGCTTTGCTAGTCTTGATACCCATGGTAATGGGATTGCTGAGTCCTCGTGGCTCACAGATTACTACAACAACAGTTGCAGGTACAGGTTGTGCGATGGTCATGACGCGAGAGCGATGCTTGCTTGCGTTGAGTTCTTCTTCTGCTTCTTCTTCGATCAGGGGATAGGTTCCAGGTCGGCAGCCTGGGCTAGCAGGGTGGATGTCGTTAAGTTTCTGTTTGTGTTTCATCCGTAGTCGGATGATGCTCTTATGTATTGTGATGTTGTATTCATGTGGCATTGTATGCCTCTTGTATGTATCCCCATCTATTATGTAATGTTGATGTAATGATATCCACCTTGCAAAAGCGTTTCAATATGCGGGTCTATCCTTGGTGGGACCTTCGAGTTCCTTTTGGATAGGGTCGCATATTGGGCGTGACACTTGGGCTATGAGCCGAATGAACTGTATCTGCTACTACGGATATGCTGTGAATCCTATTCCACGACTAAGACACGGTTGAGTTCTGTTCTCCTGCTGTCCAGGGAAAGGCCCAAATCTGCATCAAACCTCTGCCAGCCTCCGACTGGGAAGGTTGAATCGACTCTGCTATTCGGGCCGCGGCTGTGAGATTCTGAATCGGAGTACGATATACCTTAGGCGGAGGTGGGAAAAGCTGTCGTCGGTTGGAATCAGGAATCCGCTCTCGAGCACGCTCGTCGAGAGCGCGCTGAAGGTTCTCCAGTCGAGTGTGCTCAGCCAAATTAGCCAAGCGCACCTCTTCTAAGGCCCGAGCCTCAGGTGTTTCTCCAACAATGGGTGTGTGGGGTGCATCCATGTTGCGGCGACAAAGTTCCTCCATCTGCTGCGAAGAGAGGGGTTCGGGATGGTACTCCTCGTGGACGCGCCATGGATCACCACCACCATCCTCGCCGTCAGCGCGGCGGAAACCAGGCGGACTACATGGTCCATTGACCATCAAGACTTCAGCCGCAGGGTTGCTGCTATCGCACTCGAATGCGGTCTCCACGGAGCCAGTCGACTTGATGGGTGGCCGAATGCCAAGCCACCGCGTGTTTCACCCACCGCTGAAGCCGCGACCGACCGGATCGCTTGCAGCAGCGAACAGCAGGGAGGGAAGACACCATCGGAGCCGACCGATACTAAGTCGACGGCTGCCGGAGAAGGACGCCGCGAATGCACGCGCAAAAGTGTGTCGCCCCTCGGACAGGGACCGCCTCAACATCAAGGGGAGCTTCCTGGAGCCAAGCGAAGTCGTCGGCGATGAAAACGAGCGCGCCGAGATAGATCTCGCGGCCCTCAGCCAACCCGCCGCCGGAAACCATGTTGATGACGATCGGAAAAATTTGCAACTTCACCAACAAGTCGCTAAGACACCTGCCCCACGGTGGGTGCCAACTGTCATGGTTCTAAGACTCACAGTAGAAAGGGGGTAGGTATGGAGAGGCAAGATCCCAGCTATGGTGAAGGTGTACACACAAGATTTACGAGTTCAGGCCCTTCTCGGTGGAAGTAATAGCCCTACATCTCGGTACCCGGAGGCGGTCAACTGGATTATATGTGTGTGATGTTATAGGGGGTGCGAACCCCTGTCCCAGAGGAGGGGGGTGGCTTATATAGAGTGCTCCAGGACCCCAGCCGTCCTCCATTACAAGGGGCTTAATGTACATAAAGTAGGGGCGTTACTGGTAATGCCAGCCTTAAGTGTTATGTATGACCTTAAATACTACAGAGTGAACGCTTGACCGTTGCAATGCTGAGTGACTCCTGATATTTGGTAGGTCGAGTGACTCCTTGAGTGGTCGAGTGGCAATAGGTAGGGGTCGCCCGAGTGATATGACTGTCGAGTGAATTGCACTCGACATCTTTGGCTGGGCGTCCCTTGTTGCTCCTTGGACTTCTTATCTTCCAGGGTTGTGGCCTTGGGTAGGACATATAGGTCAAGCCTATGACCCTACCCCAGGTCTGTATCCTCATCAGTCACTCGCTTCCCGTTGCAGCGCATTCTAAGGAATCCAAAGGAAGCAGGAAGGACAGTAGAGTGGGCATTGGAACTGTTAAGTTTTGCACTCAAGTTGGAGAGTACATCAACTCTTCAGAGCAGAGCACTAGCATAATTCATCACAGAATGGAGGCCAACACAAGATGATGAGGTCCTGGAGTCATCTCTTCTCGGCAGAGTAACTGAGAAGAATTGGATCATGTACTTTGACGATGCTCTCTCACTGCAAGGCTCTGGTGCCGGAGTGACGCTTGTCACACCCACAGGAGAACACCTCAAGAACATGGTTCAAATGCATTTCCCTAGGGAGGAGGCTACCAACAACACTGTGGAGTATCAAGGACTGCTTGACGGCCTCAGAATTGCAGTGGAGTTGGGAATCAAAAAGTTGATCTTCCGCAAACACTCGCAACTTGTAGTGAAGCAAAGTGAATAAGGATTATCAGAGCCCGTTGATGGAGGCATACGTGGATGAAGTGAGGAAATTGGAAGAACACTTTGATGATTTGCAAATAGAGAATGTTCCTCGTGCAAAAATAGCATCGCTGGTCAACTGTCAAATTGTGTTGCCCAAAAGCTTCCCATGGATCCGGGAACTTTTGTGCTCCATTTGAATCAGCCAATAGTCATCCCGTCAACAAGAGCCAAGAAGAGAAGAAAGCTAAGTACCAGCAAATATTTCCCGGCAGAGCTCCCTGAAGCCACCGGTGAAAATGTTGCCAGAAAGGATGGTGTGCTTCTCGGTGAGCAGCGGCCTCAAGTAGAATCTTAGGTTCTTGGCATTGAGGTTAGCGCTCTCACGGCCGAAGAGATGCCTTTGGTCCTTGTTATCGAGCCACAGGCTCCGGCATGGGCCCAACAGATAATTTTGTTTTTCCAAATAGGAGAACTTCCCGAGGAACAAGACAAGCTGAAAAAGTAGCATGTCAATCAAGTATTATCAGTTTGTGCACAACATCATATGCATAAAGAGACCAAATGGAGTGAAATTGAAGTGCATTTGCCGGGAAGATGGACCGAAGTTGTTGGCGGAGATACATGGAGGCATATGTGGTTCCCATATAGGATTAAGAGCCCTTGTTGGGAAGGTTTTTCGGCAAGGTTTTTATTGGCCCACTGCCCTCCAGGATGCAACTGAGCTAGTAACAAGATGTGAAGCATGCTAGTTCCATTCGAAGAATATACATCAACCAGCACAAGCCCTCCAAACAATTCCCCTCTCCTGGCCTTTTTTCAGTCTGGGGGCTTGATATCTTAGGCCCCTTTCCCCATTCTACTGGGGGCTTTGAGTTCTTGTATGTTGCCATCCACAAGTTCACAAACTGGACAGAAGTTGAACAAGTGAGAAAGGTGACTACACAGTCAGCTGTCGAGTTTTTCAAAAGACTAGTTTGTTGTTTTGGGGTTCCAAATAGAATCATCACTAACAACGGCACATAGTTTACAAGCCGCACCTTCATGCAATACATATAGAGCCTTACAAGCAAGGTTTTCTTTGCCTCTTTTGCTCAGCCAAGGAGTAAAGGGCAAGCAAAAAGGACGAATGATGAAGTGCTGCGCGGGCTCAAGACAAGAAATTTCGACAAGTTGCACAAGTGCGGGAGGCGATGGATTAATGAGTTAACGGTGGTTCTTTGGTCACTCAGAACGACACTAAATCAAGCTACTGGCCAAACGCCCTTCTCCCTAGTCTATCATGCAGAAGCGGTGCTACCCACGCAACTCATATACGGGTTACCTCGAGTACTTGCCTATAGTGAAGTACGGCAAGAGCAGCTCCATCATGACGATGTCATGCTCCTAGAGGAAGATCGTCTTCGGGCGGCTGTGTGATCTGCACGCTACCAGCAAGCCTTGCATGGCTATCATAGCCGCATGGTTCATGCCCGAAGCCTTGAGGAAGGCGACCTTGTCCTTCGGCTGTTCAGTCCGCCAAGGGAACAAACAAGTTGATGCCAAAGTGGGAAGGCCCTTACCGGGTAGTATGAGTCATCAGACCCGGTACAGTCCGTCTGGAGACCGAAGATGGCATTCATGTGCATAACTCGTGGAATATCGAGCATCTTCGCAAGTTCTACCCGTAAGGTGCCCTTGCTGGGCCTTGTCTCGGCAACCCCTTTTTGCACAAGCATAGTCTCAAAGACTTGTAACCCTTTGTACAAAGCCAGGCGCAGATCCTATGCATATCCGAATAATGCTAAGTGCTCCACGAACTTCCATGCATATTTACTCATGTACTAATGCATAACATAGTGTGATAGCGCTATGTTTGAATGAAATTACTAACATACCGCCAAGGTATCCACATTACCATACTTTTCCTTTCTGTTTTCTACAAATGCAGAAGGATTCCCCGCGTACATGTTCCTCGGGGAGGAACGAAGATTAAATGTGGATTGGTGACTCATTTCATTTCATGCGATAAGAAGTACTCCCTCCGTCCCATAATGTAAGACGTTTTTTAACTCTAGTGTAGAGTCAAAAAAACGTCTTACATTATGGGACAGAGGGAGTACATGGAAGAAAGATAAGTTAGAAATTTCCCTTACACATCTTTGTATCCATACAAAAAACCTGCACAAGAAGGAATCCTGCCACGTTTTGTCTCATGCTCTAGCTCTGCTTTGTCGGTGGTCGCGCCTCGGCAAGCTTCCAAACAGTGTAGGGTACTAAAATTTAAAATCGTACGAGAATGGGGGCAAGCAAGGAAGATGATTTATTTTCATTATTTGAGCACATCAGATATCATACAATTTTTGAAAAACGAAAAGTGCTCGATAATGCGTTTCTTGTACCTCTCTTCCTAGAGTTTACATCGAATGCAAAGAGGGCAAAAGGATTGCCTAGGCAGAGCCCTATCGCCCCCGCCAGGACTAGAGTGACGTGGCCCAACGAGATCAAAGGGACGCTGATGTAGGGTACAACCCTAGATGCCCGATCTTTCACGATTGGACGGAATCCTACGACTAACACGAAGAACACGAGGAGAAATCATGAGGGGAAACACGAGAGAATCACTCAAACCAACAAGATTCGATTACACATATGCTAGATCCTCGAAACACAAAGACTGATACATGATTCGAAGTCAACAAGGGACGGTACAAAAGGTCTTCTCCGTGAGGAGGTCTTGAAGGGTCTTCCCGTGATGGGATCTTGAATCCGCTTGGGGGATATTCTCCGGAGAGGTCATGAACTCCAATGGAGAAGTAACCAAGTGGATGAGCAAAGATCTCATACAAATATGAGCTAATCCTTTGCTAACCCTAACTAGGAGGAGGAGGTCTATTTATAGTCTAAGTGCAAAAGGGGGCGGAGTAAAAGGGTACATGGGCCTCGGGCCCGAAGCTGCGCACACACAGGCAGCGGATGTCCGGTCTCCATCGGTCGTCCGGTCGCTCGTGGGGGTCCGGACGTCCGGTAGGGCTCAAACTTCCGATAATTTCATTCTGTGACAGTGGTACTGAATAATCGGAGACAGTCGGTCGTCTGGCCACCGGTCGTTCGGAGGCGTCGGATTTCTGTTGAAATGCTTCAGGTGTGGAACTGCCATCATCCGGTGGGGGCCGGACGTCCGCTCGATGGGAAGTGTTGCCGGACGTCCGATCCTGGGCAGGCACCCACTCGCTGTAGATTTCATAGGTTGGGACTTGGGTGATATGTCTCCGTCGTATCTATAATATTTGATTGTTCCATGCCAATATTTTACAACTTTCATATACTTTTGGCAACTTTTTATATTATTTTTGGGACTAACATATTGATCCAGTGCCAAGTGCCAGTTCTTGTTTGTTGCATGTTTTATGTTTCACAGAAACCCAATATCAAACGGAGTCCAAATGGGGTAAAAACGAACGGAGATTATTTTTGGAATATTTATGATTTTTGGGAATAAAAATCAATGCGAGACGGTGCCCGAGGGGGCCACGAGGGAAGGGGCGCGCACCTGACCCTTGTGGGCACCCCATAAGGCGGTTGATGCTCTTCTTTTGCCGCAAGAAAGCTAATTTTCAGAGAAAAATCTGGACGAAGGTTTCAATCCAATCAGAGTTACAGATCTCCGGATATAAAAGAAATGGTGAAAGGGCAAAACAGGAGAGCGCAGAAACAGAGAGAGACAGAGAGACAGATCAATCTCGGAGGGCTCTCGCCCCTCCCACGCCATGGGAGCCAAGGACCAGAGGGGAAACCCTTCTACCATCTAGGGAGAAGGTCAAGGAAGAAGAAGAAGAAGAAGAAGAAGAAGAAGAAGAAGGGGGCGCTCTCTCCTCCTTGCTTCCGGTGGTGCCGGAACGCTATCGGGGGCCATCATCATCACCGCGATCTACACCAACACTTCCATCATCTTCACCGACGTCTCCATCACCTTCCCCCATCTATATTCAGCGGTCCACTCTCCCACAACCCGTTGTACCCTCTACTTGCACATGGTGCTTTATGCTTCATATTATTATCCAATGATGTGTTGCCATCCTATGATGTCTGAGTAGATTTTCGTTGTCCTACCGGTGATTGATGAATTGCTATGATTGGTTTAATTTGCTTCTGGTTATGTTGATGTCCTATTGTGCCCTCCGTGTCGCGCAAGCGTGAGGGATTCCCGCTGTAGGGTGTTGCAATACGTTCATGATCCGCTTATAGTGGGTTGCTTGATTGACAGAAGCATAAACCCGAGTAAGGGGGTTGTGGCGTATGGGATAAAGGGGACTTGATGCTTTAATGCTATGGTTGGGTTTTACCTTAATGATCTTTAGTAGTTGCGGATGCTTGCTAGAGTTCCAATCATAAGTGCATATGATCAAAGAAGAGAAAGTATGTTAGCTTATGCCTCTCCCACATAAAACTTGCTATCGGTCTAGTAAAGTAGTCAATTGCTTAGGGACAATTCCACAACTCCTACCACCACTTTTACACACTCTCAATATTTACTTTATTGCTTCTTTATGTAAACATCCCCTACTTTTTATTTACGTGTTCTTTATTATCTTGCAAACCTATCCAACAATACCTATAAAGTACTTCTAGTTTCGTACTTGTTCTAGGTAACGCGAACGTCAAGCGTGTGTAGAGTTGTATCGGTGGTCGATAGAACTTGAGGGAATATTTGTTCTACCGTTAGCTCCTCATTGGGTTCGACACTCTTACTTATCTAAAGAGGCTACAACTAATCCCCTACACTTGTGGGTTATGAAGACCTTTTTCTGGCGTCGTTGCCGGGGAGTCATAGCGTGGGGTGAATATTCTCGTGTGTGCTTGTTTGCTTTATCACTAAGTAATTTTTATTTGTTGTTCTAAGTTGTTCTCTATCTTTAGTTATGGATATGGAACACGAAATACAAAAAAAATAGGTGTACCTGCTACTCATGGAGATGGGGAACCTCCTAAAACCCTTGATGCTCATTATGTGAAAGATATTATGTACTACTTTGATAGTATTGATAAAACCCCATTCAATTATGTTATGGGAGACACATCGGATCAACGTGAATACTTTAGGGATTATCGCTTGAAACAAAAAGGGAAACTATTATGGGATCAAATTTATATGTTGCATTGGTATGCTCGGGAACTATGCTTGAGATATGATAATACTTGTTGCTCTAGGATGAAGGCTCCACACCTTCCCTTTTCATGCAAATTCAATGATGATAAAACCTTGGCTTCTTGTGCTAATGGTATCTATGATTACTATGATGTGGAACAAATAGAAGAATTTGTTGCTTTTATGGGTGCTTATGAAATTGAATCTTTGTTTAAAGAGTGTGAAAATCTTGATGATGTTGTTTACAGACCTGAAAATGTTGCTATACTTAAATATTGCTATGAGAATTATGAATATAATGCCGATATTGATGCATTTATTGAGGAAGTCTCTGCTATCCAAGAAGAGACTAATATTTTGTAGGAGTCTATGGAAGAAGAAATTGATGAAGCTGTGAGCTCATTGGATGAAAAAGATGATGAGGAGAGCGAAGAACAAAAGGAGGAAGAGTGGATTAGCTACCCGTGCCCACCTTATAATGAGAGTAACTCTTCAACTCATACATTGTTTAATTCCCCTTCGTGCTTACCGAAGGATGATTGCTATGATGATTGTTATGATCCCGTTGATTCTCTTGAAATACCCCTCTTTGATGATGCTTGCTATGCTTGTGGCCCAGATGCCAATATGAATGATGCTTGTGGAGATGAACTTTATATAGTTCCTTATGTTAAACATGAAATTGTTTCTATTGCACCCACGCATGATATTCCTATTATCTTTTTGAATTCTCCCGACTACACTATATCGGAGAAGTTTGTGCTTATCAAGGATTATATTGATGGGTTGCATTTTACCGCTGCAGAAGATGGTTTTGGTAGATATGATATGCATGTGCTTTCTGCTCCTACTTGCAATTATTATGAGAGAGGAACTATATCTCCACCTCTCTATGTTTCCAATATGCTAAAATTGCAAGAAACTGCTTATACTATGCATTGGCCTTTACTATGTGTGCATGAATTGTTCTTTTATGACATGCCGATGCATAGGAAGAGAGTTAGACTTTGTTATTGCTTGATATATGTTACTTTGTTCTCACTACTAAATCACAAATCATTGTTAAATAAAATTGGCTTTGATACACCTTGGGATCCGGGTGGATCCATTACTTGAGCACTATATGCCTAGCTTAATGGCTTTAAAGAAAGCGCTGCCAGGGAGACAACTCGAAAGTTTTAGAGAGTAATTTATTTCTTTTGAGTGCTTTTATATAGTTTAAAAACAAAAAAATAAAGAGGGGAACCCAAAACTTTTCAAATAACTTAGTATCTGCAGCAAAGTATTTAGTAGCAAAGTAGTATGATAGTAACGGTAACAGTAGCAAAAGTAACGATAGCAGTTTTGTAGGAATTGTAACAGTGGCAACGGTAAAGTAAATAAGCAAAGCACAATATGTGAAAAGCTCGTAGGCATTGGATTAGTGATGGATAATTATGTCGGATGCGATTCCTCGTGTAATAGTTATAACATAGGATGACACAGAACTAGCTCGAGTTCATCAATGTAATGTAGGCATGTATTCCGAATATAGTCATACGTGCTTATGAAAAAGAACTTGCATGACATCTTTTGTCCTACCCTCCCGTGCCAGCGGGGTCCTAATGGAAACTAAGGGATATTAAGGCCTCCTTTTAATAGAGTACCGGACCAAAGCATTAACACATAGTGGATACATGAACTCCTCAAACTACGGTCATCACCGAGAAGTATCCCGATTATTGTCACTTCGGGGTTGTCGGATCATAACACATAATACGTGACTATAGACTTGCAAGATAGGATCAAGAACTCACATATATTCATGAAAACATAATAGGTTCAGATCTGAAATCATGGCACTCTGGCCCTAGTGACAAGCATTAAGCATAGCAAAGTCATAGCAACATCAATCTCAGAACATAGTGGATACTAGGGATCAAACCCTAACAAAACTAACTTGATACATGGTAAATCTCATCCAACCCATCACCGGCCAGCAAGCCTACGATGGAATTACTCACGCACGGCGGTGAGCATCATGAAATTGGTGATGTAGGATGGTTGATGATGACGACGGCAACGAATCCCCCTCTCCGGAGCCCCGAACGGACTCCGGGTCAGCCCTCCCAAGAGAGATTAGGGCTTGGCGGCGGCTCCGTATCGTAGAACGCAATGAAACTTTCTCTCTGAATTTTTTATCCATGAAAGAAAATATATGGAGTTGGAGTTGAGGTCGCTGGACGTCCAGGGGCCCACGAGACAGGGGGTGTGCCCAGGGGGAGGGGCGCCCCCCCACCCTCGTGGACAGTGTGTGGGCCCCCTGACGCTAATTCTTTCGCCAGTATTTTTATTAATTCTAAAAAGTTGCTCTGTGGATTTTCAGGTCATTCCGAGAACTTCTATTTCTGCACAAAAATAACACCATGGCAGTTCTGCTGAAAACAATGTCAGTCCGGGTTAGTTCCATTCGAATCATGCAAGTTAGAGTCCAAAACAAGGGCAAAAGTGTTTGGAAAAGTATATACGACGGAGACGTATCAACTCCCCCAAGCTTAAACCTTTTCTTGTCCTCAAGAAGTTCAGTTGATAAACTGAAAGTGATAAAGAAAAACTTTTACAAACTCTGTTTGCTCTTGTTGTTGTAAATATGTAAAGCCAACATTCAAGTTTTCAGCAAAGATTATGAACTAATCATATTCACAATAACAATAGGTCTCATGTTTACTCATATCAATGGCATAATCAACTAGCGAGCAATAATAATAAAACTCGGATGATAACACTTTCTCAAAACAATCATAATATGATATGACAAGATGGTATCTCGCTAGCCCTTTCTGAGACCGCAAAACATAAATGCAGAGCACCTTTAAAGATCAAGGACTGACTAAACATTGTAATTCATGGTAAAAGAGATCTAGTCAAGTCATACCCAATATAAACTAATAGTAATGCATGAAAATGACAGCGGTGCTCTCTAGTGGGTGCTTTTTTATAAGAGGGTGATGACTCAACATAAAAGTAAATAGATAGGCCCTTCGCAGAGGGAAGCAGGGATTTGTAGAGGTGCCAGAGCTTGATTTTAAAATAGAGATGAATAGCATTTTGAGTGGTATACTTTCATTGTCAATGTAACAATTATGAGATCTTGATATCTTCCATGCTACACACATTATAGGCGGTTCCGAAACAGAATGGTAAAGTTTATACTCCCCCACCACCAACAAGCATCAATCCATGGCTTGCCCGAAACAACGGGTGCCTCCAACTAGCAACAATCCTGGCGGAGTTTTGTTTAATTATTTTGATTTGATATCATCTTTTGATCAAGGGACTGGGTATCCCGGTTACCAGCCATTTTCTCGTGAGTCCACTCCCCTTGAGAATAGCACACCTAGCATGGAAGATACAGACAGCCCTAGTTGATACATGAGCTGCTCGAGCATACAAAACAGAATTTCATTTGAAGGTTTAGAGTTTGGCACATACAAATTTACTTGGAACGGCAGGTAAATACCGCATATAGGAAAGTATGGTGGACTCATATGGAATAACTTTGGGGCTTATGGAGTTTGGATGCACAAGCAGTATTCCCGCTTAGTACAGGTGAAGGCTAGAAAAAGACTGGGAAGTGACCAACTGAGAGAGCGGCAACAGTCATGAACATGCATTAAAATTAATCAACACCGAGTGCAAGCATGAGTAGGATATAATCCACCATGAACATAAATATCGTGAAGGCTATGTTGATTTTGTTTCAAGTACATGCATTTAACATGTGCCAAGTCAAGTCACTTGAATCATTCAAACGAGGATACCACTGTCAGGACCCCGACTCAATGCCACATCGATCTAGCATGTAACACCTCATATCACTTTGCGGCCTCACGCACGGTATTCCCACGGGTGTCGCCTTACCTTTGCCCGGGACCGTTTGCGCCTTTTGGCACACGTATATGATAGTGTCGCTAGCATCCATATGATAAGGAGCCTGGGCTGACATGGCTAGTCGTAAACCCAAAGTGGCACAGACTTACAGGGACAGGCATACATGACGCAGCAGCGAACATGTCGGTCATCAGCGAGTGAATCCAGGCTGTAGCACTGGGCTAGCAGGACTCCGGTATTCATCGCGTGACATTTCCCCGGGGGGACAGACACAGGAACGAAGAAGGACACATGCCGGCCAGCCTAAGTGTTCCGGAGCAGTAGCAAGCTACCATGGCTCAGTGGAATCACTAGGAGACATTTCCCGGTAAGAGAGGCTACTAAGGATAAACAACTAGATAGTCAGATCCCACACATACCAAGCATTTCAATAACATACACACAATATGCTCGATATGTGCAAATACAACATGGCATCACAACATGACTCTACGACTCAAGTATTTATTCAAAAGGCTCCGGGGAGCGAGATATTACAAACAGGGGTCTCATGACCCAACATTCAGAGCATACAAGGCAAAGCACATGCGGAAGCTTAACATGTCTGAGTACAGACATCTACAAATGAAAAAGGCTAAGAAGCCTGACTATCTACCAGATCCTGCCGAAGGCACAAGATCGTAGATGAGGTAACAAGCTAAACGTCGAAGTCCACGCGGAACTACTAGCGAGACCGAAGTCTCTCTGCAAAAACATAAAATAGGCAAACGTGAGTACAAATGTACCCAGCAAGACTTACATCAGAACTAACTACATATGCATCATTATCAACAAAGGGATGGTGAGGGTTTATCTGCAGCAAGCCAGCTTTGACTCGGTGGCTATCCTGAACTACGACTGCAAGTAACTCTTTTGAGGTGGTGCACACGAGTCCACATATTCACCATATCAATACACCACTATGGATCCGCTCCCGTCTCCCTATGAGAACGCCATCCATAGCACTCACGCTTATCTTGCGTATTTTTAGGGTATCCACTTTCACTTGTCTATGAACTGATATAAGCAACCCAGAAGTCCTTTACCACGGACACGGCTATTCGAATAGATCATGTTAACCCTGCAGGGGTGTACTTCTTCATACATGTTTCCACCACTTAGCGTCTGCACATGACATGTGCTCGGCAGACTTCAAGCGAAAGCCGACGTGGGTGTAGACCACGACCTACCTAAACACTCAAGTCTCTAGTCCAGGTTTATCGCCTATTCGGGATCCATCCATGAGGAGATCCGGCCGGAGTTTCACTCACAGCCCCAAACGATGTGTGCAGGGTTCCCGAGATACCTAACGGGTATCCGGTACACCGTGCCACATACCTACCGCATCACAGCCCACCCCGCGGGTCAGCGCTATCCACGGCCTCCAGTAAGCTACAAACACCAGAAACTACTTGCAACTCCTGGACAGAGGACTAGGGTGAATAAGAAGTCGAGCAGGGTCATATTTCAGGGCCCAATGCATGGTAGTAGCTGAAATCATGGATCACAAACACAGAACTCAGTTCCTGAGGACGGCTTCAATGAGACAACCCACCATGTACTCCTACATGGCCTCTCACCGCTACCTTTACCAAATCGTGTTCACACACTTAGCTCATACCCAGTAGGACATGTTCACACACCTCTGATTCATCCCCGATGAATCAGACCTGACTCAACTCTAAGCAGTAGCAGGCATGACAAACAAACATGAATGAGTAGGCACAACAGGGCTCAAGAAACTCCTACTCATACTAGTGGGTTTCATCTATTTACTGTGGCAATGACAGGTCATGCAGAGGATAAAGGGGTTTAGCTACCGCAGCAA
Organism: Triticum aestivum; assembly: GCF_018294505.1. Lineage (NCBI taxonomy): Eukaryota > Viridiplantae > Streptophyta > Magnoliopsida > Poales > Poaceae > Triticum > Triticum aestivum. Next base: position 338,573,846 of record NC_057813.1, read on the forward strand.
GTAACAAATGACTCGTTGTTGTCCTAATGCAGTAAAAGAGAGCAGGGCGAGAGAGTAGGATTGTATCGGAATGAACAAGGGGGGTTTTGCTTGCCTGGCACTTCTGAAGATAACATTCAGTCTTCATCAGTGTCAATGATCACATCATCGGTACAGCGTCTACCGAGGGGGAACAACACCGGCAAACACAGAAGAAACACGATCAATGCAATGCACAGTATGATGCATGCTATGACATGGCAATATGAATGTGTTTTGGGCTAATGCATCTAGCAACAAGTTAAATGGGGTTGGTTTGAATACAAGATTCAAATTCAAAATCCATATGTGAGAGTTTAAATGCCATTTATTTGTTTTTTCCAAAACAGAGGACAAACATTGTCCAAACATGCATGAAAATGGTACAGATGGATTTCTTGAATTTTTCTGATAATTTTTCATATATAATTTGTTTGATTTGGAGTCACGGTTGAATTACTATGATTTTTAGAAGTTTTAGCTATTTTCTGAAATAAATAAATCGTTTAGATTTATTTAAAATCTAGAAAAGGGTTTACTACATCAGCATGACGTTGGCATGACGTCAGCAGGTCAACAGGGGCTGGTCCGGGTCAAACCTGACCAGCGGGGTCCACACGTCAGTGACACAAGTGACTAACAGGGTTAATTAATTCTAACTAATCAAATTAATAGCCACGGGGCCCACTGTCAGTGTCAGCAGGGGTAACTAGTCCTAAACTAATCTTGTCAGGTGCAGGGCCCACGCGTGTTAATCCCAGGGAGGTCAAACCCCTGGTCAGCGGGGTCAAACCCGTCGGCGACTCGACGCCGGCGAGGCTAGACACGGCGGAGAGCGTCGGGATTCGCCCTCCGATGACCAAAAGAGCGGCGGAGGGGCTCTACGGGATGCCCAGGCTCGCGCCCATCTAACAGGGCAAATGGGAGAAGCTAGGGTGGCCGGAGGCGACGGCAATCATGACGACGGCGGCGGCCGGAGTTCGGGTGAGGCGTGGGCAGTGGCTACGGTACACAACAGGAGCAATAGACTAGGGTTTTGGGATCCTGGCATGGTGCTGAGCACGGTGGTGTGCTCGGACGTGACGTGTGTGAGCTCTAGCCACGGCGACCTCGTGGCCGGCGGCGATGAGCTCTCGGGCTCGGCGGAGCCCGCGGTTAGTGGAAGAAATTGGCATCGGGGAGAGGGAGGTTTGGTGCGGGGGCTCACAGCGATGACGACGGAACGCTCGGCGAGGTCGGGGACGGTCCGGAGCCGACGAATCGGGCGACGGCGACCGGCGGGTCCGAGGAGGGGAAAGCGTCGGGGCGGCGCTTCGGGGCTTCTCCGGTCGCGTGAGCCGACGGAGAGGACGAGGGAGGCACTACGGAGCTCGGGAGCGCGTTGGAGAGGAGAGGGGGTGGCGGTGGCCGCGAGGGAGCTCGTCGGTGGCGACGGCTGCGTTCGGGCGAGTGAGAGAGAGGAAGCAGAGGAGGGAAACGAGGGAGAGGGAGAGAGCGAGGGGTCCAGGGGGTCGGGGCGGCGCCGAGGAGATGACGCGCGGCGTCGCGGTGGTCAGGCGACGCAGGCAGGCAGCCTGGTGGCGTGGCGAGCTCGGGCGCGTGCGCCGTGTCCCTCCTCTGCCTACTGGCACGAGGAGGAAGGCGGCAGGGAGGAGGAGGTGGGCTGGGCTGCTGGAGGAGCTGGGCCAGGTAAGTGGCCCAGGTGGGCTTCTTCTCTCTCTCTCTTTTCTTGTTTCAGTTTTCTATTTTTTTCTGTTTTGTTTTGATTTAGTAAAAATACTAAACCATTTGAATAAATGCTGACAATAATTGTGGGCACTTGTGAAATTATTTCTAACAGCCCCCAACCATTATCAATATTATTTGGGCAATTAAAATATTTATAGGAATTAAATGCCCAAATGCAAATACTTAATGGATTAATTCAAAAATCCAGAGTGACCTAGGAAATGTGCACCATTTTTGGCAGAGGTTCTGGACCAAAACAAAAATGATGAACATTTATGAAGGGCATTTTGGGTTCATTGAAAAAGATTTTAGTAAACCCTAGTTGCTAAGGAGGGGGGGTGCTGGGGGTTCTGTCATCCCCAATTCAACTTAAATAAAATTTAAACATGATGCAACAAAATGCAAACACTAGACAGCACCAGAAGCTAGGGATGTGACAACTCACCCCCACTAAACAAGAATCTCGACCCGAGATTCAAGCGTAGGGTAAGACGAAGGGAAAACGCCAACTAACATAATCTTCACGATCCAGGGTGCACTCCATAAGAGTGTTGATTTGATCACCATCATTATCTTGATGTCTTGCTCCGAGAACTCCAACCGTCATGACAACGAGAGGAGAAAGAAAACTCTAGAAGGATCGATCTTCTCGAAGGTCGAACAACTCAGGATTAACTCTCGGAATGAGACATAGCAACATCTCTCGAGCTGAGAGACGAAGCACACCTCTAGAGGGATGGAGTGGAACAGATGACGAGGGTTCACTAGGTAGACAACAATTCCACACTTAAAAAGGTGGTAAACGATTGTCAACGTAGCGAGGAGTTGAGTTGCCATGATACCACAACGAGGCACCTTAGGGATGGTGACTCGTAGATATATCCCCTTAAGTGGCAAAAAGAATTACCTTTGATTCAGAGATCATTGAAACTCTTTAAACCAGCCTAAGGCAATTCTCGAGCGATCGTTTGGAGGGGGTCGGTAGAATGGCATACTCGGACTTGGATGATGTGGATTACCTTGTTGAAAACCACACAAGGAATGATTTTAGTAATTGGGGAGAAGCTCAACAGTAGAGAGTGAGTCCATTGTTTGAAAAGTTATAGCATAACCGAGGAAACTGAGAGCATCCCAGTTAGTGTCGATGATAACACCTAGCGCTTGTGCGTGCTCTCAAGAACTTGAGCATTTCCATAATCATCAAGATTTTACCAATATCCCTGTCAAGGATCCTGGCAACACAACTTGCTACCATGATGAATGATGATGGATGATGCAGATGCAAAGGAAGATAACACTTTCTCAGATTTCATCTTAGCGAGACCAAGGGGCAAATCTGGACGATCAACCGAGAGACATTTAGCACTCCGCTTCTAATGTTCTCCTTGATGTACTAGCGTATCCCATTCCTTGAAATGGTCTGGTATCTAGAACATCAAGTAAGGGTCGGACTTCGGAAACACAAAAATCATAAGGCATAACTAGGGAGTAAATCCTACGAAGTCCTTATGGGGAGGTGGCCAACTTCCTCAATCAAGATATTATAATAACAGGTCTTCCGGCTGGGTGTGTTGGCCACGACATCCACTTTACCGGTTTCCGAGGGACCGATATTATAGTTCTTGGGAAATGTTCCAAACCATCATATCTGCCTGAGATTCAGATCTGGTTGGTGTAGGATATTCCAGACTCATCGAGTCTAGGAAGAAAAACGAAAGTTTGCAACACAAATTGACGAGATGACGTTGCGAGATTCTCGGGGAATGAACTACGATAGTAAGCTCCAAAACATGAGCTGGTTCTGCTACAAACATGTGAACACGTTGTCCCAGACAAGCATGGCCATGTAGTAGTCTTATAATTAAACACTACCGAGTTCAGGTGGGGAACCATCATCGAGGATATCGAAGTCCTTGCATAAGGTATACTCTTAAGAAGGAACTTCTTCTCCTTGAACAAATCAATCGGTGGCTTGGTGTGCTCGGGACACCTATGGAATGAAGGTTGCAAGTCTCCAGACCACAGAATACTTCGCACGTGTGCATGACTGACTTGGGATGATTCCAGAGGAAGCAAAACTAACTTTCTCAAATTCACGGTGGCAACTTTCACCAAATGCACGTGTATAAGAGGAAGTCACTCCTTTCATCAAACAAATACTTCATGAGCTAGCATGAAGAAAATGCTTTCAAAAGTTTCCAACACTAACTTGTTGTCCAACAAGATCATGGAGGAGATAAGGATGTTGTCAATGGGCTCAACAACAATTCATCTGGGTTTCCTTTTAAAAGGAATTCCATAGTTAAGTGAACAAGTGATAGCATTGGTCAGACCCAAAAGATATAATGGTGTATGCTCGAGGGATCAACCACGAGTAAGACAACATTACAAATATCGTTGGTTCTGGTCTGATTGGATGATAGCCCATACTCCAATCAAAGGTTGGATAAAAATGATAGGTCCATTAACTGATCACGAGGTTCAGTCGATGAAAATATCAACTTTCTTCGACACACATACAAGACATCCCTTATAATGAACTATATCGGACAAGCTTCTGTCTTCCAACTCTCCAAGTTGATGCATAGCTTAACCAACTAGCTCAGGGGTATCCAACACGGATTCTTGGAGAAAGGGTGGTTTACAGGATAAACCAACTTGATCACGAGCTCAACATAACAGTCAGGTGACAACCTGGTGATACTTTCGAGAAGATATTCGGAAAATCACGAACCACCGATATGTTAGTAAGATCGAGAACAATCTTGCTTTTCAGGGCAAGACGATATGATCAAATGAGTGAGGACTTGACAAAATCCTAACTCGTCAATTGAAATGTGCACCAGGAAGATGGACAAGGTAGCACGATCAATCTTAGAATGATGATTCAAGAACCAACACGTTAAGAATGAGGTTATTGTCCATTTAACTACCAAGCAACAAGGTTGCTAGGAGTATTGATTTCACACATCACGATTCACTTGTCGACATTCTGGTTATAACAATACGGGAACCGAGAAATGAATAATGATGGAGAGAAGTATCATTGCACCAAGAATTCATAGGATGGTGTGCAATTCCCATGATAATCTTAATATAAAGATGGTAACACTCCAGGGTGGAACAGAACAAAAACTGGATTAGTATTTTGATCTGCGGAGTACAACTGCTAAGACCCAATCCTGGGTATGGATGAGGTACTGGAGTTTGTTTCTCCTAGTCATTCTGGAATAGAATGGCTTGACGGACCACAAGAGTAATAGGCATCGATGAATGAACGCACGCATACTCTTGACTATCAATTGATAGACGAGGGTCGGAAGGCAACTAAAGCGGGACAACTCAAAGGAACATACGGTCTTCTGAGTTGTGGATGCATAGATTAGTATGTTGAACCAAGTTCAACAAAAAATTTCCGGATAACCCATGCAGAAAAGTTGAACTAGCAGAGTCGCAATATAGAATAGAGAACCCATCGAGAGCACTCCTGTTATGATCTTTTGATCCAACAAACTACTGCCATAAGTGGTTCATAGTATTTGGAAGAAGGAAAATACCATGGACCTCAAGGACTAATGCAAAAGTTACTAATTTCCTAAAGGAACTAGCAACACTATCAACATGAGGTAAATGGGGTGAATCTCGGGTTCAGAACCCAGAAATAGAATGCCTACTAACTAAATGGCATCACGGGATGCTTTCGATAATGACGGCCAGAATCATCACACTGGAAACACAGATCATGGCTAGACCACTAGATGATCCCCTAAGCACTTAGGGTCATAATTGTTAACTCCAACATATATGTCGAGGCAATAAAGTACCTCAACTCACTAATTTGTGTGATTAATCTGACCAAAAGGACATCGGGAATGGGAAGAAGGGATTTGCAAATGCATCAGACTGTTTAGAAACCTGGGATGACTCGGACAGCATAACGGCTATAAATGCTCAAAAAGATTTGAGACATGCTACAAAAATGGTGGCATAGCCACTCAGAAGCACAATACCAAGGTTTCGAGATCAACAGTTAACATACAGAAGTCGTAGGAACTGAACTCAAGCTTAAATCCAACAATCTTATAAGTCTACGGATTAGTAACACGTGATCCTGATAGAAAGAAGAGAAAGCCTAGTTCCTTAACCCCGTAGGAAAGATAAGATGACTCAGATCAGAAGGGCATAAGGTATAAGGAGTAAAAAGAGCCTTACGTTCCATCCCACAATCAATTCCCTTATATAACTAAAGAATTTCTAGACTCAACTTCGACCAGTTTGGCTTGGTAATCCTACAGGCAGTCAAGCTCTGATACCAAAGCTGTCAGGACCCCGACTCAATGCCACATCGATCTAGCATGTAACACCTCATATCACTTTGCGGCCTCACGCACGGTATTCCCACGGGTGTCGCCTTACCTTTGCCCGGGACCGTTTGCGCCTTTTGGCACACGTATATGATAGTGTCGCTAGCATCCATATGATAAGGAGCCCGGGCTGACATGGCTAGTCGTAAACCCAAAGTGGCACAGACTTACAGGGACAAGCATACATGACCCAGCAGCGAACGTGTTGGTCATCAGCGAGTGAATCCAGGCTGTAGCACTGGGCTAGCAGGACTCCGGTATTCATCGCGTGACATTTCCCCGAGGGGACAGACACAGGAACGAAGAAGGACACATGCCGGCCAGCCTAAGTGTTCCGGAGCAGTAGCAAGCTACCATGGCTCAGTGGAATCACTAGGAGACATTTCCCGGTAAGAGAGGCTACTAAGGATAAACAACTAGATAGTCAGATCCCACACATACCAAGCATTTCAATAACATACACACAATATGCTCGATATGTGCAAATACAACATGGCATCACAACATGACTCTACGACTCAAGTATTTATTCAAAAGGCTCCGGGGAGCGAGATACTACAAACAGGGGTCTCATGACCTAACATTCAGAGCATACAAGGCAAAGCACATGCGGAAGCTTAACATGTCTGAGTACAGACATCTACAAATGAAAAAGGCTAAGAAGCCTGACTATCTACCAGATCCTGCCGAGGCACAAGATCGTAGCTGAGGTAACAAGCTAAACGTCGAAGTCCACGTGGAACTACAAGCGAGACCGAAGTCTCTCTGCAAAAACATAAAATAGGCAAACGTGAGTACAAATGTACCCAGCAAGACTTACATCAGAACTAACTACATATGCATCATTATCAACAAAGGGATGGTGGGGTTTAACTGCAGCAAGCCAGCTTTGACTCGGTGGCTATCCTGAACTACGACTGCAAGTAACTCTTTTGAGGTGGCGCACACGAGTCCACATATTCACCATATCAATACACCACTATGGATCCGCTCCCGTCTCCCTACGAGAACGCCATCCATAGCACTCACGCTTATCTTGCGTATTTTAGAGTATCCACTTTCACTTGTCTATGAACTGATATAAGCAACCCAGAAGTCCTTTACCGCGGACACGGCTATTCGAATAGATGATGTTAACCCTGCAGGGGTGTACTTCTTCATACATGTTTCCACCACTTAGCGTCTGCACACGACATGTGCTCGGCAGACTTCAAGCGAAAGCCGACGTGGGTGTAGACCACGACCTACCTAAACACTCAAGTCTCTAGTCCAGGTTTATCGCCTATTCGGGTTCCATCCATGAGGAGATCCGGCCAGAGTTTCGCTCACAGCCCCAAACGATGTGTGCAGGGTTCCCGAGATACCTAACGGGTATCCGGTACACCGTGCCACGTACCTACCGCATCACAGCCCACCCCTCGGGTCAGCGCTGTCCACGGCCTCCAGTAAGCTACAAACACCAGAAACTACTTGCAACTCCTGGACAGAGGACTAGGGTGAATAAGAAGTCGAGCGGGGTCATATTTCAGGGCCCAATGCATGGTAGTAGCTGAAATCATGGATCACAAACACAGAACTCAGTTCCTGAGGACGGCTTCAATGAGACAACCCACCATGTACTCCTACATGGCCTCTCACCGATACCTTTTACCAAATCGTGTTCACACACTTAGCTCACACACAGTAGGACATGTTCACACACCTCTGATTCATTCCCGATGAATCAGACCTGACTCAACTCTAAGCAGTAGCAGGCATGACAAACAAACATGAATGAGTAGGCACAACAGGGCTCAAGCAACTCCTACTCATACTAGTGGGTTTCATCTATTTACTGTGGCAATGACAGGTCATGCAGAGGATAAAGGGGTTCAGCTACCGCAGCAAGTAACAAATGACTCGTTGTTGTCCTAATGCAGTAAAAGAGAGCAGGGCGAGAGAGTAGGATTGTATCGGAATGAACAAGGGGGTTTTGCTTGCCTGGCACTTCTGAAGATAACATTCAGTCTTCATCAGTGTCAACGATCACATCATCGGTACAGCGTCTACCGAGGGGGAACAACACCGGCAAACACAGAAGAAACACGATCAATGCAATGCACAGTATGATGCATGCTATGACATGGCAATATGAATGTGTTTTGGGCTAATGCATCTAGCAACAAGTTAAATGGGGTTGGTTTGAATACAAGATTCAAATTCAAACTCCATATGTGAGAGTTTAAATGCCATTTATTTGTTTTGTCCAAAACAGAGGACAAACATTGTTCAAACATGCATGAAAATGGTACAGATGGATTCCTTGAATTTTTCTGATAATTTTTCATATATAATTTGTTTGATTTGGAGTCACGGTTGAATTACTATGATTTTTAGAAGTTTTAGCTATTTTCTGAAATAAATAAATCGTTTAGATTTATTTAAAATCAAGAAAAGGGTTTACTGCGTCAGCATGACGTTGGCATGACGTCAGCAGGTCAACAGGGGTTGGTCCGGGTCAAACCTGACCAGCGGGGTCCACACGTCAGTGACACAAGTGACTAACAGGGTTAATTAATTCTAACTAATCAAATTAATAGCCACGGGGCCCACTGTCAGTGTCAGCAGGGGTAATTAGTCCTAAACTAATCTTGTCAGGTGCAGGGCCCACGCGTGTTAATCCCAGGGAGGTCAAACCCCTGGTCAGCGGGGTCAAACCCGCCGGCGACTCGACGCCGGCGAGGCCAGACACGGCGGAGAGCGTCGGGATTCGCCCTCCGATGACCAAAAGAGCGGCGGAGGGGCTCTACGGGATGCCCAGTCTCGCGCGCATCTAACAGGGCAAACGGGAGAAGCTAGGGTGGCCGGAGGCGACGGCAATCATGACGACGGCGGCGGCCGGAGTTCGGGTGAGGCGCGGGCGGTGGCTACGGTACACAACACGAGCAATAGACTAGGTTTTTGGGATCCTGGCATAGTGCTGAGCACGGTGGTGTGCTCGGACGTGACGTGTGTGAGCTCTAGCCACGGCGACCTCGTGGCCGGCGGCGATGAGCTCTCGGGCTCGGCGGAGCCCGCGGTTAGTGGAAGAAATCGGCATCGGGGAGAGGGAGGTTTGGTGCGGGGGCTCACAGCGATGACGACAGAACGCTCGGCGAGGTCGGGGACGGTCCGGAGCCGACGAATCGGGCGACGGCGACCGGCGGGTCCGAGGAGGGGAAAAGCATCGGGGCGGCGCTTCGGGGCTTCTCCGGTCGCGTGAGCCGACGGAGAGGATGAGGGAGGCACTACGGAGCTCGGGAGCGCGTCGGAGAGGAGAGGGGGTGGCGGTGGCTGCGAGGGAGCTCGTCGGTGGCGACGGCTGCGTTCGGGCGAGTGAGAGAGAGGAAGCAGAGGAGGGAAACGAGGGAGAGGGAGAGAGCGAGGGGTCCAGGGGGTCGGGGCGGCGCCGAGGAGATGACGCGCGGCGTCGCGGTGGCCAGGCGACGCAGGCAGGCAGCCTGGTGGCGTGGCGAGCTCGGGCGCGTGCGCCGTGTCCCTCCTCTGCCTACTGGCACGAGGAGGAAGGCGACAGGGAGGAGGAGGTGGGCTGGGCTGCTGGAGGAGCTGGGCCAGGTAAGTGGCCCAGGTGGGCTTCCTCTCTCTCTCTTTTCTTGTTTCAGTTTTCTATTTTTTTCTGTTTTGTTTTGATTTAGTAAAAATACTAAACCATTTGAATAAATGCTGACAATAATTGTGGGCACTTATGAAATTATTTCTAACAGCCCCCAACCATTATCAATATTATTTGGGCAATTAAAATATTTATAGGAATTAAATGCCCAAATGCAAATACTTAATGGATTAATTCAAAAATCCAGAGTGACCTAGGAAATGTGCACCATTTTTGGCAGAGGTTCTGGACCAAAACAAAAATGATGAACATTTATGAAGGGCATTTTGGGTTCATTGAAAAAGATTTTAGTAAACCCTAGTTGCTAAGGAGGGGGGTGCTGGGGGTTCTGTCATCCCCAATTCAACTTAAATAAAATTTAAACATGATGCAACAAAATGCAAACACTAGACAGCACCAGAAGCTAGGGATGTGACAACCACCCTATCATACCACATCACAACCATTTTAATAGCATGTTGGCACGCAAGGTAAACCATTATAAGCTCCTAGCAAATTAAGCATGGCATAAGCAACTATAATCTCTAATTGTCATTGCAAACATGTTTATTCATAATAGGCTGAATCAGGAACGATGAACTAATCATATTGACAAAAACAAGAGAGGTCGAGTTCATTCTCATCTCAATCAGTCCATCATATATCGTCATTATTTCCTTTCACTTGCACGACCAACGGTGTGGATAAAAATAATAGTGCATGTGCATTGGACTAAGCTGGAATCTACAAGCATTCAATTCGAGGGAGAAGACAAGGTAATATGGGCTCTTGGTTAAATCCACAATCATGCATATGAGAGCCACTAAACATTTTCTTTAAGGTCTTCTCCTCTCGATCCTCAAAGGAAAGGAAAGAAGTAAAACTATTTACACAGGAAAGCTCCCAACAAGCAAAAGAAGAACGAGAAATATTTTGGGTTTTCATTTTAATTACTGCTACAAGCATGGAAATTAAACTAACTAATTTTTTTGGTTTTCTTAAGGTTTATCAAACACACAAGAAGAAAGCTAGAAAATGAAACTAAACTAGCATGGATAATACAATGAAAAAGTATGAGCAACGACAACTAGAAAAAGTGTGTGAACATGAATGCAATGTCGGTGAGAAATACGTACTCCCCCAAGCTTAGGCTTTTGGCCTAAGTTGGTCTATGGCCATGGGTAGCCTGACTGATATCCGAAGTTGTAACTGGGGTCGTACTGAGATGCAGCAGCCATTGCCTCCTAGGCTGCGGCATGGTGGCGAGCTGCCTCCGTCCTCCTCTCGTACTCATTTGCCTCCTCCCAGGTTATAACATATCTTCTTTTTGCCTGATGATCAAAAAGGGCGGGAGCAGGGAGAGTAACATGGACAGCGCGACGTCTGTCAAAGATTAGTCGTGTCGGTGTACTAGAGTAGGGGTACCCTAGTATCCCGAACTTGTGCACAGGCAGTTGCAGCACCCCGTGGCAAGGCTTGTCGGGTGACCGCCAAGGTCCTCCGTGGTTCCTTTTGGAGCCATTCAGGAACAAAGTATTCAAGCCAAGGAGACAAGGCCCCGGCAAGAGGAGCTTGCCGGGAAGGCCAACCAAGGCATCTCAAGGAACTTGCCGCGACGCGCCACGCGTCCCGACAAGGCCCGGTGAGCGACAAGCTTCTGGACGCGACAAGACAACGGCCGCGGCAAGGCACTTGCCGCGGCAGGCTACCACTCTGTACCCGCGCTCCAGCACATCCACCAACGTGTCGCCCTGGGGCCTTTCCAGGCGCGCGTGGCAAGAGGCTGTGCAGCCAGCGGTGCGTGGTGGCAAGCGACGCTGACAAGACTGCCATCATGGCGAGCGGTGGCGTCCCTGACAGTCCTTTTTGCACTATTCGGGCGATGCAAACGGGCATTTAATGCCTTTGTTCCCTGCCGTCAGGGTTAGGTAGGATACACTATACAAGTGGTTGTACCAACCGCAATTCCTTTTCCATTTTTACCCTTATCTACGTTGCCACCTGTCGGTGACCCCTTCAGCATATAAAAGGAGGCCCATGCGCAACGTAGAGGAGGGGAGGCAGAAAAACGCTCACGCTTGGTCTCGTTAGCAGCTGGTGTATACTGTAGCACTCAGCGCTCCCGAGCAAGAACTCAATACAATCAGACAAGCAGCAGTAGGAGTATTATCTCTCCGGAGAGCTCCGAAGCTGGGTAAACTGCTTGTGTGCTCCGCCTCGATCTACTCTTCGTGCGATCTCCGCCCCCCGCCGAACCGAAAGGGGCTCGGTCCGCCGGTCCCATAGGTGTTCGTGGATCAGTTTCCCCGACATCTTTGCCTTCACCATCAATGCCACTCTCGACCCTAAATAGGAAAGCGCGCTCGTTGCTTTCCTGCGGGCGAACGTCGACGTATTTGCATGGCAACCGTCTGACATCCCCGGTGTTCCCAGGAAAGTAATCGAGCACCATCTTGCCGTCTGTCCTCATGCGCGGCCCGTCAAGCAGAAAGTCAGGAAACAGGTAGTGGAGCGCCAAGAATTCATTGCAGAAGAAATCAAGAAATTGGAAGCAGCAGGCCTTGTCAGAGGAGTGCTCCATCCTACGTGGTTGGCCAACCCTGTAGTTGTGCGCAAGGCAAACGGGAAATGGAGGCTTTGTATTGAATTTACCGATGTCAATAAAGCTTGTCCCAAAGACCCATTTCCCTTGCCGCGCATCGACCAGATTGTTGACTCCACGGCCGGATGTGACTTGCTTTCATTTCTTGATGCATACTCAGGATACCATCAGATCTTCATGGCAGAAGAGGATGAAGAGAAGACCGCATTCATCACCCCATGTGGCACATACTGTTTCTTACGGATGCCTTTCGGTTTAAAGAATGCTGGTTCAACATTTGCAAGGGTAGTCCATGACGCTTTTGAGCCGCAAATACACAGAAATGTGGAAGCCTACATGGATGACATAGTGGTCAAGAGCAAGGACAAGGCAACTCGGATTCAAGATTTAGACGAAACCTTTGCAAATCTGCGCAAGATCAACCTCAAGCTTAACTCCGAGAAGTGTGTGTTTGGAGTCCCCTCCGGCAAGCTTCTCGGGTTCTTCGTGTCTCAGTGGGGAATTGAAGCCAATCCCGACAAGATCAAGGCCATTGAGCAGATTGAAGCACCAAAGCGCGTCAAGGATGTACGAAGACTTGCCGGTTGCATAGCTGCTCTCAGCAGGTTTATCTCTAGGTCTGCTGAGCGCGCCCTGCCATTTTTCAAGATATTGAAAAAGGCAGGACCAATGAAATGGACTCCGGAAGCGGAGGCTGCGCTGCAGGACTTAAAGAGATACCTGTCCTCCACTCCAACACTTGTCGCACCTAAGCCACAAGAGAAGTTGCTGCTATATATAGAGGCAACCAATCAAGTGGTTAGTGCTGCGTTAGTAGCGGAGAGGGAGGCGGATGATGAGCCAGCAACCACGGTAGATGCATCCAGCGACAAGCAGAGGAATTTACCGGCAAGCTCTGGTCCCGACAAAGATGGATCTGCGCAGGCGCGTGAGAATATGCAGAAAAGAATGGTGCAACGCCCAGTTTACTTTGTCAGTTCCCTTCTGCAAGGGGCTAGGTCAAGGTACTCTGGTGTGCAGAAATTGCTTTTCGGCCTTCTCATGGCCTCGAGAAAGCTGCGCCATTACTTCCAAGCACATGAGATCACAGTCGTCACTCGTTTTCCCCTGAAGAGAATACTGCAAAATCCAGAAGCAACAGGCAGGATTGTCGAGTGGGCACTAGAACTGTCAAGCTTTGGCCTCAAGTTTGAAAGCACTTCAACTATCCAAAGAAGAGCATTGACAGAGTTCATAGCAGAGTGGACGCCAACACAAGATGAAGAAGTTCCAGAAACAAGCATCCCCGTCAAGGAAGCAAGCAAAGAGTGGCTGATGTACTTTGATGGTGCCTTCTCGCTGCAAGGCGCCGGTGCGGGCGTGCTACTTGTTGCACCCACCGGAGAGCAACTCAAGTACGTAGTCCAGATGCACTTTCCCAAGGAGCAAGCAACGAACAATACCGCAGAGTATGAAGGATTGCTTGCCGGTCTCAGGATTGCAGCAGACCTTGGGATCAAGAAGCTCATTGTCAGGGGTGACTCCCAGCTTGTCGTCTGCCAAGTGAACAAGAATTATCAGAGTCCGTTGATGGAAGCTTACGTTGATGAAGTGAGAAAGCTAGAAGAGCGCTTTGACGGCCTACAGATGGAACATGTTCCAAGAGCTCAGAACGGCATCGCCGATGGCCTGTCAAAGTGCGCCGCGCTTAAGTTACCTGTGGAACCAGGGATCTTTGTGCTCAAGCTGACTCAACCATCTGTAACGCCATCAACTGGACAGAGCAAGAAGAGGAGGTTGATTTCTGGTGACTATTTTCCGGCAGAGCTCCCCGAAGCCACCTCCAAGAAGGTCCTCAAGATTAACACCAAGGGCGCTGAGGAGCAGTCTGCTCCGGCAAGCCCTAGGGTTTGTTCCGTTGAAGCAGACGCTCCCGACAAGTTTTGCTCCGGCAAGCTTGCCGGGGAACGTCAAGCTCCGGCTGAGCCGCAGGTTCTCGCCGTAGAAGTGGATGTTCCTGCAGCAGCAGATGTGCCTTTAGTCTTTGTTGTCGAGCCGCAAGCTCCAGCATGGGCACAGCAGATTGTCCGTTTCCTTCAGACGGGAGAACTTCCCGAAGAGCAAGAAGAAGCGGAAAGAGTAGCCCGGCAGTCAAGTATGTACCAGTTTGTCGACGACACACTGTACAAAAGAAGACTCAACGGCGTGAAATTGAAGTGTATTCACCGGGAGGACGGACAAAAGCTGTTGGCAGAGATACATGGAGGCATATGTGGTCACCACATTGGCGCAAGAGCACTTGCCGGCAAAGAGTTCCGGCAAGGTTTCTTTTGGCCGACAGCCCTCCAGGATGCAACTGCACAAGTAACCAAGTGTGAAGCGTGCCAGTTCCATTCCAAGCAGATACACCAGCCAGCTCAAGCTCTCCAGACGATTCCTTTATCCTGGCCATTTTCGGTCTGGGGGCTCGATATCCTCGGCCCTTTTCCCCGAGCTGTCGGGGGCTTTGAGTACTTGTACATTGCAATCGACAAGTTCACAAAGTGGTCGGAAGTGGAACTAGTGAGGAAGGTGACGCACAGTCAGCAAAAGGTCGATTGTTTGCTGTTTTGGGATCCCTAACAGGATCATCACCGATAACGGCACGCAATTCACGAGCCGCACCTTCATGCAGTACGTCCAAGACCTTGGCGCCAAGGTCTGCTTCGCTTCTGTTGCTCATCCGAGAAGCAACGGTCAAGCGGAGAGGGCAAATGCTGAAGTGCTGCGCGGGCTCAAAACCAGGACTTTCAACAGGCTGCGTAAGTGCGGAAGGAACTGGATTGAGGAGCTGTCGGTGGTTCTTTGGTCGATCAGGACGACGCCAAATTGAGCCACTGGCCAGACACCTTTCGCTCTAGTCTATGGAGCAGAGGCAGTTCTCCCCATGGAACTCGTATACGGATCACCTCGAGTGCTCGCTTATGATGAGCTTCAGCAAGAGCAGTTGCGACAAGATGATGCGCTGCTCCTTGAGGAGGACCATCTTCAGGCTGCTGTACGAGCTGCTCGATACCAGCAAGCTTTGCGCCGCTACCATAGCCGCAAAGTTAATGCCAGAAGTTTCGAGGAAGGCAACCTTGTTCTTCGGCGCGTTCAGTACGCCAAGAATTCCAACAAGTTGACGTCGAAGTGGGAAGGCCCTTATCGGGTGAAACGAGTCACTAGGCCTGGCGCTGTCCGCCTTGAGACCGAAGATGGCATTCCGGTGAGCAACTCCTGGAACATTGAACACCTTCGTAAGTTTTACCCGTGAGGCGCGGTTGCCGGAACCTGTTCCGGCAACCACCTTTTGTACAAGTCTTGCCGATGTTGCATGTAATCCTTTGTACAAAGCCGGGCGCAGAACCCGTGCATAAGTAAAGCTCATGTGCTCCGCCCATCTTGTCAATTTCACGCTTTATACTATTTTTTGGCATGCGTTATCTGACACTTTGTGCAGCGCCTACCCCCGGTAAGCAATAACGAGCCATAAGGCTCCATATCTTTATTTTCTCTTCTTTCTTTTTCTCAAAAAGGAAAGGAAGGTTCCCTCGCCCACAAGTTTGCCGGGGGGAAAGGAGGAGATAATGGTGTGGACCAGGCATCGTTCAAGGAAGTTTCACCTTACCGGAAATCAAACGACAGAAAAGCTAAGTTGCCAAAGTTTGAGCAATCAGTTTTAATTTTTTAGTTATCTTCCTCGAACGACCGTGCTTTGTATGGAAAACCTGTGCGCGGAGGAACCAACTCGTAGTTAGTTGCGCCCTTACTTTGTTTCGAGTCCGCTCAACAACTTAACTGAGCTGCGACTAGTTGCGACAAGGTTTCTTGTCGGAAGCGGCACCGCCAGCAGGCTGCTGATGTCCCGCACTCAGCGCTCGCGGCTAAGGTGCCTGCGCCGACAAGTTCCCTAAAAGCGTAGGGCAAAAATATACAAAGGAAGGAATCAAGTAAAGGAAATAACACAGCAATCTCTACCCAAAATAGAGTTATATTACAAGATAGCTTGTCGCAGCTCTAACAGATTGTTCTCATGACATGACCGACAGCGACAAAGAAAAAGAGAAAACGGGCGGCCTAATCTACGCGATCGCCCTCAACCCTCTTGATCTCGCTCACCTTGTCCACAATGGGTGCGACAAGGGCCTTGAGCTCTTCCAGATCAGCATCCGGCGGCAGGGACCTGAGGATGTTGGTGAGGTTGAGGCCTGGGTTGCAGAAGGCCACCTTCACCAGCACCTTTTGAAGAACTCCCGCGCAGATCTTGCACGACTCGTCGGCCAGCTGCTATGGGATCTTCTCCCAGAGTCGCCGGAGGGCCGTCGCCGCGCCTTTGAAGAACAAGCTGAGCTTGGCGCTGGGTTGGAGGTGCTCGTCGGAAGAATACCCGAGGTCCTCCATCCCCAGTTGCGCCAGCTCCCCGTTGATGGCGGCGGCAACATTCACAAGACCCTCGGTCCAGTGCTCCACATTCTCCCTAAAAGCATTCTGGGCGGCAGCAGCACTCGCCAGCAGCGCCTCGTCGGCCTTGATCTTCTCCTTCAAGGCCACTTCCTGCTCCCTGGCGCCGTCCAGCGTCTTGGTCAAAGTGGCTAGCTTCAACTCAAGATCTGCGTTGGAGTCCTTGGCGGCGCTAAGCTCCTTGCTCCTCTCAGCGAGACGACCCTGCATCTCGCCATGAGCGGCGGCGTCCTTCTCGCGCTCACGCTTGAGCGCAGCAAGCTCCTCGCCACTCGCCTTGAGATCGGCCTCCAGCTGCGCCATCTTCGTCTCTAGCTCCTTCTTGGCGGCCTCGGTAGCTGCGGCAGCATCCTTTGCTTCCTTGAGAGCCCCCCCAATTGCTTGCTCGCGCGCGGCAAGCTCCTCCTCGTGGCTGTCAAGGTTGACCTTGCGCTGCGCCAACTCGCCTTCTTGCACAGATAGATTTTCGGCGACAAGCCGCTGTTGCTCTTCAATTTCAGCCTTCTCGAGGAGGAAGGCTTTCCGCTCCTCGGTGACTTGCTCCCGCTCCTCTGCCAGGGACCGGAGAGCTTCCTGCCTGAGACCCCGGAGCTCCTCCGCGCGCTTCTCGATGTCCACTCCCGCCTTCACGACAAGCGCTTCTCGGGATTCCAACTTGGCTTGTCAGGCGCGGTAAAGCGACAACAGCTTCCGCAGCAGCCGCTCCTTCTCAGGCTCGTCGCTGCTGCTGCTTGGCGTGTCGACCAGCGTCAGCCCAGCGGAGGCGAGCACCTCTCCACCCACGATCTCTCCCACGACGCCGCATTCAACGCGTGCCGTTCGGGGAGGGCGCGGTGGATACGGAGTAAGATACGGCGTAACCCAGGCCGCGCGTGCCCGTGCCCTGTTTTGGGCCTGGCCCAACAGCGCTCGGCACCGTGTGTGGCCCAGGCCCGGGGGCTCCTGTCGGTGTACTAGAGTAGGGGTACCCTAGTATCCCGAACTTGTGCACGGGCAGTTGCAGCGCCCCGCGGCAAGGCTTGCCGGGTGACCGCCAAGGTCCTCCGTGGTTCCTTTTGGAGCCATTCAAGAACAAAGTATTCAAGCCAAGGAGACAAGGCCCCGGCAAGAGGAGCTTGCCGGGAAGGCCAACCAATGCATCTCAAGGAACTTGCCGCGACGCGCCACGCGTCCCGGCAAGGCCCGGTGAGCGACAAGCTTCCGGACGCGACAAGACAACGGCCGCGGCAAGGCACTTGCCGCGGCAGGCTACCACTCTATACCCGCGCTCCAGCACATCCACCAACGTGTCGCCCTGGGGCCTTTCCAGGCACGCGTGGCAAGAGGCTGTGCAGCCAGCGGTGCGTGGTGGCAAGCGACGCTGACAAGACTGCCATCGTGGCGAGTGGTGGCGTCCCTGACAGTCCTTTTTGCACTATTCGGGCGACGCAGACGGGCATTTAATGCCTTTGTTCCCTGCCGTCAGGGTTAGGTAGGATACACTGTACAAGTGGTTGTACCAACCGCAATTCCTTTTCCATTTTTACCCTTATCTACGTTGCCACCTGTCGGTGACCCCTTCAGCATATAAAAGTAGGCTCATGCGCAACATAGAGGAGGGGAGGCAGAAAAACGCTCACGCTTGGTCTTGTTAGCAGCTGGTGTATACTGTAGCACTCAGCGCTCCCGAGCAAGAACTCAATACAATCAGACAAGCAGCAGTAGGAGTATTATCTCTCCGGAGAGCTCCGAAGCTGGGTAAACTACTCGTGTGCTCCGCCTCGATCTGCTCTTCATGCGATCTCCGCCCCCCGCCGAACCGAAAGGGGCTCGGTCCGTTGGTCCCATAGGTGTTCGTGGATCAGTTTCCTCGACAAGTCGATACTGGAGGAATTGTTCATTCCTCTCAAGAAAATGATGACTTACCATAGCATTATAATCTAAATAAGCAGGAGGCAACTCCCTATCATCTTCATGTGGAGGTATACCAAGATAATTAGCCACACGGGTCGCATAAATCCCTCCAAACAAATCTCCAACTAAACCACTATTATGCAACCTACGTGCAACAATTACCCCCAAGTTGTATTCTTTATTACCTAATACACCACTCTTGAGGACACAAAGATCAGGAACACACATGTGACATGCTTCATCTTTACCATTAATGCATCTACCAATGAAAAGAGCAAAATAATGTATAGCAGGAAAATGAATGCTCCCTATGGTAGCTTGCGCTATTTCTCTAGATTCTCCCACAGTGATACTAGCAAGAAAGTCTTTCTATTCAGATTTACGAGGTTCATTAACACTACCCCACTGCGGGAGTTTGCAAGCAGTAGTAAAATCTTCTAGGTCCATGGTATATGATTGATCATAAATATCAAACAAGAAACTTTGAGAATTACGCGAAGATGTAAATTCAAACCTTCTCACGAATGAATCAGTTAAATAGTAGTACTAAGGACACTTATCTTGCATGAAGTCCTCAAGATCGGCATTACGCACATATGCATCAAATTTGTCCTTGATGCCTGCATTGACCATAAACTCTTCTGACGGTCATTCACAAGGCCGCATGTCAGCTTCCCTTGGTGGTTCATTGTCTTGCTCACGCATTGCACGCCTGGGTGCTTGATTTCTTGAAGAACCACCTTGGTACATTTTCCTAGACATATTTCTTCCTCTGAAAAATTTCTGAAATTTTTAGTAACTTCAAAATAAAAGTGAATCAAACTCAACAAAATTGGTAGCAACTACTCCCACAAGTGCCTAGAGTCTATATCATGCATTAAAATTACTTGGGACCTCATAAATTTAACATGCAAGCTCAAGAAAAGGGTCACCTAGGCAGCAAAAATTTGCAATGACTAAAGCACAAGAACAAAAACTGATTGGACCATTGGAGGAGTCACATACCAAAGAACATTCTCCCAAAGCAGTTTTGTCAATGGAGCTTTGAGCAAGGAGATCGAAAATCGCAGAAAATGAGCTAGAACTCGTGCTTGAGCTGGATAGTGATTTTTTGGGAGGAAGATGGAGTGTGTGGGTGCAGGAATAAGTGGAGGGGGGCCACTGATACGTCTCCAATGTATCTATAATTTTTGATTGTTCCATGCTATTATATTACCCCTTTTGGATGTTTATGGGCTTTCTTTTACACATTTATATCATTTTTAGGACTAACCTACTAACCGGAGGCCCAGCCGTATTGCTGTTTTTTTGCCTATTTCAGTATTTCGAAGAAAAGGAATATCAAACGGAGTCCAAACGGAATGAAACCTTTGGGAGCGTGATTTTTGGAACGAACATGATCCAGGGAACTTGGAGTGCAAGTCAAGAAGCTTGCGAGGCGGCCAGGAGAAAGGAGGGCGCGCCCACCCCCTCTGGGCGCGCCCCCTATCTCCTGGGCCCCACAGGCGGCCACCGACGTACTCCTTCCTCCTATATATACCTACGTACCCCGAAAACATCCAGGGAGCCAACACAAAACAATTTCCACCGCCGTCTGTATCCGCGAGATCCCATCTTGGAGCCTTTGTTGGCGCTCTGCCGGAGTGGGAAACGACCATGGAGGGCTTCTACATCAACACCATAGCCCCTCCGATGAGTTGTGAGTAGTTTACCATAGACCTTCGGGTCCATATTTATTAGCTAGATGGCTTCTTTTCTCTTTTTGGATCTCAATACAATGTTTTCCCCCTCTCTTGTGGAGATCTATTCGATGTAAATTCTTTTTGCAGCGTGTTTGTCGAGATCCGATGAATTGTGGGTTTATGATCAAGTTTATCTATGAATAATATTTGAATCTTCTCTGAATTCTTTTATGTATGATTGAGTTATCTTTGCAAGTCTCTTCGAATTATCAGTTTGGTTTGGCCTACTAGATTGGTCTTTCTTGCCATGGGAGAAGTTCTTAGATTTGGGTTCAATCTTGCGGTGTCCTTACCCAGTGACAGAAAGGGTTGCAAGGCACATATTGTATTGTTTCCATTGAGGATAAAAAGATGGGGTTTATATCATATTGCTTGAGTTTATCCCTCTACATCATGTCATCTTTCTTAATGTGTTACTCTGTTCTTATGAACTTAATACTCTAGATGCATGTTGGATAGCGGTCGATGTGTGGAGTAATAGTAGTAGATGCAGGCAGGAGTCGGTCTACTTGCCGCGGACGTGATGCCTATATACATGATCATGCCTAGATAATCTCATAATTATTGGCTTTTCTATCAATTGCTCGACAGTAATTTGTTCACCCACCGTAATACTTATGCTATCTTGAGAGAAGCCACTAGTGAAACCTATGGCCCCCGGGTCTATCTTTTATCATATAAGCTTTTAATCTACTTTTATTTGCATCTTTACTTTTTGCATCTATCTTATAAAATACCAAAAATATATTTATCTTATCATACTATCTCTATCAGATCTCACTTTCGCAAGTGGCCGTGAAGGGATTGACAACCCCTTTATTGCGTTGGTTGCGAGTTCTTTGTTTGTTTGTGTAGGTGCGTGGGACTTTTGAGGAGCCTCCTATTGGATTGATACCTTGGTTCTCAAAAACTGAGGGAAATACTTACGCTACTATTGCTGCATCACCCTTTCCTCTTCAAGGAAAACCAACGCAAGTTGAAGACGTAGCAAGAAGGATTTTTGGCGCCATTGCCGGGGAGGTCTTCGCTCAAGTCAAGACATACCAAGTACCCATCACAAACTCATCTCCCTCGCATTTACATTATTTGTCATTTGCCTCTCGTTTTCCTCTCCCCCACTTCACCCTTGCCATTTTATTTGCCCTCTCTTTCCCAATCTCTCTTCTCTCTTTTTCGCTTGCCTTTTTCTGTTTGCTTGTGTGCCTTTTTGTCCTTATGGCTTTGCCTAGAGTACCAACCTCCTTCTTAGAAGGTTGGAAGAGATTGAATCAAATATTAGAAGCTTTATGAATTTGCAATTTGAGCATAATAATTTCTTCAAAAATGAGCTTAAAGAACAAAAAGGTTTTTTGGGGTTTATGAATAAGGAGCTTGATGATATGAATAAAGAATTTTATGGTGTGAACTCTCAAATTACCTGGCTTGAAAATGCTTTAGCCCAAATTTCTGATAAGAAAGCTACCTTAGTCAATAAGATGGCTGCCAAACTAGAAAAGTTAGATGAAAATAATGATGAGGATCTTAAAGTTATTGATGTGTCTCCTATTAGATCTTTGTTTTGCAATATGAATCTTGATAATAATGGGACTGGAGATGAGTCAACTTTAGTTAGAAGGCGTCCCAAGAATTCGGAGTTTTTAGATCTTGATGCTAAATTTGGTAAAAGTGGGATTGGAGAGGTCATGACTTTAAATTGTATTGAACCCACTATCTCGGATTTCACGGAATTTGATTATGATAATTGTTCTTTAGAAGGTTGTATTCCCTTGTTGCAATCCGTTGTTAATTCTCCTCATGCTTATAGTCAAAATAAAGCTTTTACCAAACATATCGTTGATGACTTGATGCAATCTTATGATGAAAAACTTAATTTGGAAGTTTCTATACCTAGAAAACTTAATGATGAGCGGGAACCTACTATAAAGATTAAAATTAAAGATCATGAGTGTTTTGCTTTGTGTGATTTGGGTGCTACTGTTTCCACGATTCCGAAAACTTTATGTGATATTCTAGGTTTCTGTGATCTTGATGATTGCTCTTTAAATTTGCACCATGCGGATTCCACCATTAAAAAGCCGATGGGAAGAATCAATGATGTCCTCATTGTTGTAAATAGAAATTTGGTGCCCGTAGATTTTATCGTTCTTGATATAGATTGCAATTTTTCTTGCCCTATTATTCTTGGTAGACCTTTCCTTAGAACGATTGGTGCGGTTATTGATATGAAGGAAGAGAATATTAGATTCCAATTTCCATTAAATAAACGCATGGAGAAATTTCCAAGAAAGAAAGTCAAATTACCTTATGAATCTATCATGTGGGCTACTTATCAATTTAGTGCCAAAGATGGCACTACTTAGATCTATCTTCGCGTTTATGCCTAGCTAGGGGCGTTAAACGATAGCGCTAGTTGGGAGGCAACCCAATTTTATTAGTGCTTTTTGTTTTTGTTGCTGTTTAGTAATAAATTTTGCATCTACCTTATGTTTATATGTGTTTTTGTGTTTTAATTAGTGTTTGTTCCAAGTAGAACATATAGGATAACCTATGATGATAGTTAATTTGATTCTGCTGAAAAACAGAAACTTTGCGCGCATGCATTTAGTTTTGCTAAATCACAGAAACGTGATTTTGCGTTGATTATTTTTGCTGCTGATCAATAGACAAATTTTACAGGACTTCCTAATTTTATAGGATTTTTGGAGTTCCATAAGTTTGCGTTAGTTACAGATTGCTACAGATTGTTCTGTTTTTGACAGATTCTGTTTTTCGCATGTTGTTTGCTTATTTTGATGCATCTATGGCTAGTATTAAGTGGTATGAACCATAGAGAACTTGGAATACAGTAGGTTTAACACCAAAATAAATAAAGAATGAGTTCATTACAGTACCTTATGTGGTGGTTTTATTTTCTTTCACTAACGGAGCTTATAAGATTTCCTGTTGAGTTTTGTGTTGTGAAGTTTTCAAGTTTTGGGTAAAGATTTGATGGACTATGGAATAAGGAGTGGCAAGAGACTAAGCTTGGGTATGCCCATGGCACCCCAATATATTCAAGAATAGACAAAATCCTAAGCTTGGGGATGCCCGGGGAAGGCATCCCCTCTTTCGTCTTCGTTCATTGGTAACTTTACTTGGAGCTATATTTTTATTCGCCACATGATATGTGTTTTGCTTGGAGCATCGTGTATTATATTAGTCTTTGCTTTTTAATTTTCCACAATCATCCTTGCTGTACACACCTTTTGGGAGAAGCCTATTTGATTAGAATTTATTAGAATACTCTATGTGCTTCACTTATATCTTTTGAGCTTGATAGTTTTTGCTCTAGTGCTTCACTTATATCTTTTAGAGCACGGCGGTGGCTTAATTTTGTAGAAATTGCTAGTCTCTCATGCTTCACTTATATTATTTTGAGAGTCTTTTAGAACAGCATGGTATTTTCTATGGTTATAAAATTGGTCCTAGAATGGTAGGCATCCAAGTTGGGTATAATAAAAACTATCATAGGAAGTGAATTGGATGCTATGATCAATTTGATACTTGATAATTGTTTTGAGATATGGAGGTAGTGATATTAAAGGCATGCTAGTTGGGTGATTATGAATTTAAAGAATGCTTGTGTTGAAGTTAGCAAGTCACGTAGCATGCACGTATGGTTAAAGTTGTGTAAAAAATTTGAAACATGAAGCGTACCTGGCTTGTGCATCCTTATGAGTGGCGGTCGGGGACGAGCGATGGTGTTTTCCTACCAATCTATCCCTCTAGGAGCATGCGTGTAGTGCTTGATTTTTGATAACTTCTAATTTTTTGCAATAAGTACATGAGTTCTTTTGACTAATGTTGAGTCCATGGATCATACGCACTTTTACCTTTCCATCATTGCTAGCCTCTTCGGTACCGTGCATTGCCCTTTCTCACCTTGAGAGTTGGTGAAAACTTCGCCGGTGCATCCAAACCCCATGATATGATACGCTCTATCACACATAAACCTCCTTATATCTTCCTCAAAACAGCCACCATACCTACCTATTATGTCATTTCCATAGCCATTCCGAGATATATTGCCATGCAACTTTCCACCGTTCCGTTCATCATCATCATGACATACATTACTTTTGTCATATTGCCATTGCATGATCATGTAGTTGGCATCGTATTTGTGGCAAAGCCACCATGCATAATTTTTCATACATGTCACTCTTGATTCATTGCACCATCCCGGTACACTGCCGGAGGCATTCATATAGAGTCATATCTTGTTCTAGTTTCGAGTTGTAATTCATATGTTGTAATCAATAGAAGTGTGATGATCATCATTATTAGAAAATTGTGCCCAAAGAAAAAAAAGAAAGGACAAAAGAAAAAAAGAAAGGCCCAAAAAAAGGGAAAATAAATAAATAAATAAAAGGGGCAATGTAACTATCTCTTTTTCCACACTTGTGCTTCAAAGTAGCACCTTGCTCTTCATGTAGTGAGTCTCATATCTTGTGCTTCAAAGTAGCACCATGTTTTCATATAGTGAGTCTCATATGTTGTCACTTTCATATACTAGTGGGAATTTTTCATTATACAACTTGGCTTGTATATTCCTACGATGGGCTTCCTCAAATGCCCTAGGTCTTCGTGAGCAAGCAAGTTGGATGCACACCCACTAGTTTTCTTTTGTTGAGCATTCATTTATAGCTCTAGTGCATCCGTTGCATGGCAATCCCTACTCCTCATGTTGACACGAATTGATGGGCATCTCCATAGCCCGTTGATTATCCTCGTCAATGTGAGACTTCCTCTTTTTTGTCTTCTCCACACAATCCCCATCATCATATTCTATTCCACCCATAGTGTTATATCCATGGCCCGCGCTCATGTATTGCGTGAAGGCTGAAAAAGTTTGAGATTATTTAAGTATGAAACAATTGCTTGGCTTGTCATAGGGGGTATAGAAGTTGGGAACATATTTGTGTGATGAAAATGAAGCATAGCCTAACTATATGATTTTGTAGGGATGAACTTTCTTTAGCCATGTTATTTCCAGAAGACATGATTACTTTGATTAGTATGCTTGAAGTGTTACTATATCTTTTATCAATATGAACTTTTATTTTGAATCATTTGGATCTGAACATTCATGCCACAATAAAGAAAATTACATTGAGAATTATGCTAGGTAGCATTCCACATCAAAAATTCTGTTTTTATCATTTACCTACTCGAGGACGAGCAGGAATTAAGCTTGGGGATGCTTGATACGTCTCCAACGTATCTATAATTTTTGATTGTTCCATGCTATTATATTACCCTTTTGGATGTTTATGGACTTTATTTTACACATTTATATCATTTTTGGGACTAACCTACTAACCGGAGGCCCGGCCCGTATTGCTGTTTGTTTTGCCTATTTTAGTATTTCAAAGAAAAGGAATATCAAACGGAGTCCAAACGGAATGAAGCCTTCGGGAGCGTGATTTTTGGAACGAACGTGATCCAGGGAACTTGGAGTGCAAGTCAAGAAGCTTGTGAGGCGACCAGGAGACAGGAGGGCGCACCCACCCCCTCTGGGCGCCCCCTATCTCCTGGGCACCACAGGCGGCCATCGACGTACTGCTTCCTCCTATATATACCTACGTACCCCGAAAACATCCAGGGAGCCAACGAAAAACAATTTCCACCGTAGTAACCTTCTGTATCCGCGAGATCCCATCTTGGAGCCTTCGTCGGCGCTCTACCGGAGGGGGAATCGACCACGGAGGGCTTCTACATCAACACCATAGCCCCTCCGATGAGTTGTGAGTAGTTTACCACAGACCTTCGGGTCCATAGTTATTAGCTACATGGCTTCTTTTCTCTTTTTGGATCTCAATACAATGTTCTCCCCCTCTCTTGTGGAGATCTATTCGATGTAAACTCTTTTTGCGGTGTGTTTGTCGAGATCCGATGAATTGTGGGTTTATGATCAAGTTTATCTATGAATAATATTTGAATCTTCTCTGAATTCTTTTATGTATGATTGAGTTATCTATGCAATCTCTTCGAATTATCAGTTTGGTTTGGCCTACTAGATTGATCTTTCTTGCCATGGGAGAAGTGCTTAGCTTTGGGTTCAATCTTGTGGTGTCCTTACCCAGTGACAGAAAGGGTTGGAAGGCACGTATTGTATTGTTGCCATCGAGGATAAAAAGATGGGGTTTATATCATATTGCTTGAGTTTATCCCTCTACATCATGTCATCTTTCTTAATGTGTTACTCTATTCTTATGAACTTAATACTCTAGATGCATGCTGGATAACAGTCGATGTGTGGAGTAATAGTAGTAGATGCAGGCATGAGTCGGTCTACTTGTCGCAGACATGATGCCTATGTACATGATCATGCCTAGATAATCTCATAATTATTCGCTTTTCTATCAATTGCTCGACAATAATTTGTTCACCCACCGTAATACTTATGCTATCTTGAGAGAAGCCACTAGTGAAACCTATGGCCCCCGGGTCTATCTTTTATCATATAACCTTTTGATATACTTTTATTTGCATCTTTACTTTTTGCATCTATCTTATAAAATACCAAAAATATATTTATCTTATCATACTATCTCTATCAGATCTCACTTTTGCACGTGGCCGTGAAGGGATTGACAACCCCTTTATTGCGTTGGTTGCAAGTTCTTTGTTTGTTTATGTAGGTGCGTGGGACTTTTGAGGAGCCTCCTACTGGATTGATACCTTGGTTCTCAAAAACTGAGGGAAATACTTACGCTACTATTGCTGCATCACCCTTTCCTCTTCAAGGAAAACCAATGCAAGCTCAAGACGTAGCAGCCACCATGGGCCCGCGAGGCAGGGGGCGCGCCCTGTTGGGGTGGGTGCGCCTTGGACACTCGTGGCCAGGTGCCAGCTCCCCCTGTTGTGTTCTCAGTGGGAAATATTCTCAAATATTCCAGAAAAATCATACTAAATTGGCAGGGCATTTGGAGAACTTTTATTTTCGGGATATTTTTTATTGCATGGATAATATAGAAAATAGATAGAAAATACTATTTTTGCTTTATTTATTCTAAATAACAGAAAGTAAAAAGAGGGTACAGAAGGTTGTGCCTTCTAGTTTCATCCATCTCATGATCATCAAAAGGAATCCACTAACAAGGTTGATCAAGTCTTGTTAACAAACTCATTCCGGATAACATGGAACCGGAGAGATTTTGAATAACACTAGGTTACCTCAACGGGGATATGAACATCCCCAATAATGAGAATATCATATTTCTTCTTGACAGTAGGAAGAGGAAATTCAAAACCTCCAATAATTATAGTTAGACTTTTTCCAATAGAATTGATACTATGAACTTGAGGTTGTTTCCTCAGAAAGTGTACCGTATGCTCATTACCATTAACATGAAAAGTGCCATTGCCTTTGTTGCAATCAATAACAGCCCCAGTAGTATTCAAAAAGGGCCTACCAAGGATAATCGACATACTATCGTCCTCGGGAATATCAAGAATAACAAAGTTCGTTAAAATAGTAACGTTTGCAACCACAATAGGCACATCCTCACAAATACCGACAGGTATAGCAGTTGATTTATTAGCCATTTGCAAAGATATTTCAGTAGGTGTCAACTTATTCAATTCAAGTCTATGATATAAAGAGAGAGGCATAACACTAACACCGGCTCCAAGATCACATAAAGCAGTTTTAACATAGTTTCTTTGAATGGAGCATGGTATAGTTGGTACTCCTGGATCTCCAAGTTTCTTAGGTATTCCAACCTTAAGAGTGTAATTAGCAAGCATGGTGGAAATTTCAGCTTCCGATATCTTTCTTTTATTTGTAATAACATCCTTCATGTATTTAGCATAAGGATTCACTTTAAGCATATCAGTTAAGCGCATACGTAAGAAGATAGGTCTAATCATTTCAACGAAGCGCTCAAAATCCTCATCATCCTTTTTCTTGGATGGCTTAGGAGGAAAAGGCATGGGTTTCTGAACCCATGGTTCTCCTTCTTTATTGTGCTTCCTAGCAACAAAGTCTCTCTTATCATAACATTGATTCTTTGATTGTGGGTTATCAAGATCAACAGCGGGTTCAATCTCTACATCATTATTGCTAGGTTGAGCATCAACATGAACATTATCATTAACATTATCACTAGGTTCATGTTCATCGCCGGATTGTGTTTCAGCATCAGAAATAGAAATATCATTAGGATTCTCAGGTGTGTCTACAATAGGTTCACAAGAAGCATGCAAAGTCCTATCATTTTTCTTTTTCTTCTTTTTAGAAGGACTAGGTGCATCTAAATTATTTCTCTAAGAATCTTGCTCAATTCTCTTAGGGTGGCCTCAGGATACAAAGGTTCCTGAGTCATTTTACCAGTTCTAGTAGCCACTCTAACAGCAAAATCATGTTTATTATTTAATTCATCGAGCAAATCACTTTGAGCTTTAAGTACTTGTTCTGCTTGAGTGGTAACCATAGAAGCATATTTGCTAATGAGTTTAAGTTCACCTTTAACTCTGGCCATATAATCACTCAAGCGTCCAATCATGTAAGCATTACTCTTTAATTATCTACCAACATAAGCATTGAAATTTTCTTGCCTAGCCATAAAGTCATCATATTCATCCAAACATTGGCTAGGAAACTTAGTAGACGGGATTTCAACTTTATCATATTATAGAGAGAACCTACCTTTACTACCTGTGTTGGGTTATCAAGGCCATGTGTTTCTTCAATAGGTGGTAGATTAAGACCATGTATTTCTTCAACAGGAGGTAAATTCTTAACATCTTCAGCTTTAATACCTTTTTCTTTCATAGATTTCTTTGCCTCTTGCATATCTTCAGGACTGAGAAATAGAACACCTCTCTTCTTCTGAGTAGGTTTAGGAGTTGGCTCGGGAGTTGGACCAATTGGCTCAGGAATTGGCTCAGGAAGAGTCCAATTATTTTCATTAGTCAACATATTATTCAATAACAATTCAGCTTGGTCGACTGTTCATTCCCTGAAAACACAACCAGCGCAACTATCCAAGTGGTCCTTGGAAGCATCAGTTAGGCCATTATAAAAGATATCAAGTATTTCATTTTTCTTAAGAGGATGATCAAGCAAAGCATTAAGTAATCGGAGAAGCCTCCCCCAAGCTTGTGGGAGACTCTCTTCTTCAATTTGCACAAAATTATATATTTCCCTCAAGGCAGCTTGTTTCTTATGAGCAGGGAAATATTTAGTAGAGAAGTAATAAATCATATCATGGGGACTACGCACACAACTAGGATCAAGAGAATTAAACCAAGTTTTAGCATCACCCTTTAATGAGAACGGAAATATCTTAAGGATATAGTAGTAGCGAGATTTCTCATCATTAGTGAGCAGGGTGGCTATATCATTCAATTGAGTAAGATGTGCCACAATAGTTTCAGATTCATAGCCATAAAAAGGATCAGATTCAACCAAAGATAATTATCTCAGGATCGACAGAGAATTCATAATCCTTATCAGTAACAAAGATAGGTGAAGTAGCAAAAGGAGGGTCATATTTCATTCTAGCATTTAGAGATTTATGTTTAAGTTTAGCTAATAACTTCTTAAGATCAGATCTATCATTGCAAGCAAGAAAATCTCTAGCAGTTTCTTCATCCATAACATAACCCTCTAGAACAACAGGCAATTCATACTTAGGGGGAGAACCTTCATCATCACTATCTTCAATAATATCGTTCTCAATAATTTCATTCTCTCTAGCCCTAGCAAGTTGTTCATCAAGAAATTCACCTAAACGCACAATAGTATCAAGCATAGAAGTAGTTTCATCATAAGTATCATGCATAGCAGAAGTGGAATCATCAATAACATTCGACATATCAGAATTCATAATAGTAGTAGGTTTAGGTGTCACAAGTTTACTTAAAACAAAAGGAGAATCTAGTGCAGAGCTAGATGGCAGTTCCTTACCTCCCCTCGTAGTTGAGGGAAAAATCTTCGTTCTTTCGTCTTTCAAATTCCTCATAGTGATCAGCAGATATAAATCCCAAGTGACTCAAAGAATAGAGCTACGCTCCTCGGCAACGGCGCCAGAAAATAGTCTTGATAACCCACAAGTATAGGGGATCACAACAGTTTTCGAGGGTAGAGTATTCAACCCAAATTTATTGATTCGACACAAGGGGAGCCAAAGAATATTTTCAAGTATTAGCAGTTGAGTTGTCAATTCAACCGCACTTGGATAACTTAGTATCTGCAGCAAAGTATTTAGCAGCAAAGTAGTATGATAGTAACGGTAACAGTAGCAAAAGTAACGATAGCAGTTTTGTAGGAATTGTAAAAATGGCAACGGTAAAGTAAATAAGCAAAGCACAATATGTGAAAAGCTTGTAGGCATTGGATCAGTGATGGATAATTATGTCGGATGCGATTCTTCATGTAACAGTTATAACATAGGGTGGCACAGAACTAGCTCCGGTTCATCAATGTAATGTAGGCATGTATTCCGAATATAGTCATACATGCTTATGGAAAAGAACTTGCATGACATCTTTTGTCCTACCCTCCCGTGGCAGCGGGGTCCTAATGGAAACTAAGGGATATTAAGGCCTCCTTTTAATAGAGTACCAGACCAAAGCATTAACACATAGTGAATACATGAACTCCTCAAACTACGGTCATCACCGAGAAGTATCCCGATTATTGTCACTTCGGGGTTGTCGGATCACAACACATAATAGGTGATTATAGACTTGCAAGATAGGATCAAGAACTCACATATATTCATGAAAACATAATAGGTTCAGATCTGAAATCATGGCACTCGGGCCCTAGTGACAAGCATTAAGCATAGCAAAGTCATAGCAACATCAATCTCAGAACATAGTGGATACTAGGGATCAAACCCTAACAAAACTAACTTGATTACATGGTAAATCTCATCCAACCCATCACCGTCCAGCAAGCCTACGATGGAATTACTCACGCACGGCGGTGAGCATCATGAAATTGGTGATGGAGGATGGTTGATGATGACGACGGCAACGAATCCCCCTCTCCGAAACCTCAAACGGACTCCAGATCAGCCCTCCCGAGAGAGATTAGGGCTTGGCGGAGGCTCCGTATCGTAAAACGCGATGAAACTTTCTCTCTGATTTTTTTCTCCACGAAAGCAAATATATGGAGTTGGAGTTGAGGTCGGTGGACGTCCAGGGGGCCCACGAGGCAGGGGGCGCGCCCAGGGGGAGGGGGCGCCCCCCCCCCCACCACCCTTGTGGATAGGGTGTGGGCCCCCTGACGCTAATTCTTTTGCCAGTATTTTTTATTAATTCTGAAAAGTTGCTCCATGGATTTTTAGGTCATTCCGAGAACTTTTATTTCTGCACAAAAATAACACCATGGCAGTTCTGCTGAAAACAGTGTCAGTCCGGGTTAGTTCCATTCAAATCATGCAAGTTAGAGTCCAAAACAAGGGCAAAAGTGTTTGGAAAAGTATATACGACGGAGACGAATTAGTGCACAGGTGCAGCTAAGGGCTTTGAGGAGCTGGGCTATGAGGGCATTGTAGAAGAAGATGGCTTCACAGCAGATTTCTTCTTCATAGCCTTCTTGGGCTGACTAGCAGAGGCTTCAGTAGCAGCAGCAGCAGCAGAATCTTCATTGAATTTCTTCACTGCCTCTTTTGCTACCTTAGCCAATTTTCTTTGACGCTTGGCCCATTCCTTAGGAAATTCCTCACATCTTCTGATGCTAGAGGGATCAACTTCTTGTCCTGGAGCCAAAGGAGGTCTTGGGCATGGAGGATTTACTACGAATTTCTTCATGTACTTAGGAGTGACATAGCGGTATTCCCTCCATTCCCGTGCCCATCTGTGTTTGATCCTCTGAATGTGCACCTTGCGCTGATTTTTGTTCTCTTGCCATGAGTAGACTCATCAGGAGTACAATATTCTTCATAGATTTCTTCAAGGATCTCAAAAGCAATGTTAGTTTCAGGCTTTTTTCCTCCCTTCTGAGGACGCTTTTCTTTAGCCATATTCTTCAACTGAGGATTCTGAACAATAGATGTCTCGTTTTTCTTCGAGGAACGCTGCAAATGAGTTAAGTTGATGAGAACCTAGTGATTAAGAAGCAAACATGTGTACTTGTGAACAGAGTATAGGTGCAAAGAATTTGGAGAGGTCATATGCGTTCTCGGAATTTGTTTTTAAAATGAATCAAGTTGAGGAATTTGACTAGTGGAGTCTTGAGGAATTTCACTAAGAGTTCTTGTCTTAGGTTCCAGAGTTATATAGATTGGAAATCAACATAATTGAGGAATCTTGAAGAAAAAATACATCTTAGGGAAATAGATCAAGAACAGAAGCAACTGTGGTGTTTAAGGATATGGAAGTTGAAGAATAAACACCTTTTTAAGATTTTGTGTAAATCATCAGAATCAACAAGGGCAGTAAAAGCGAGTTTTATTTACCCTTGATGAAGAACACGATGAACAGTGAGATGAACTGTGGAAGTTCGTCCATTCAAATGTTCCACGCCCTAACTTGGCGGAGGAAGATAGCTATGGCGGCGGCGGAGGTGAAGATTTCCGCGACCGACACGAGTATGATGGCGATGAGGTCGAGGCAGCTAAGCTCTTCCTTACTGGCAACGATGGAGATTAGCAGCAGCGCTAGGTCAGAGAGCTCGAGCGGAGGAGAGAGAGCTCGAGCGGAGGAGAGAGAGGTCAAGCGGAGTAAATGAGCTGAGGTGAAAGGGGAGGGGTATTTATAACCGAGGTGAAAAACTGTTCATCCGAGGAATTTGGACGAACGTGCCCCTGACCCTTGCTATCCTAGCGACATGTGTCACCCACGTACTGAGAGGTGGATATCGTGTGAGATCGTGGGTGAGTTGTTTAATCCTGTCGTGGGATGCGGAAGGATTTGAGTGGCAAACACTGACAAAATAGATATGAAAATTTTAACTTTTCATTCGCAAATTCTTTAGCTGCCAAGGACATAATGAAGGTTTTGAACAGGTTTCAAATAGAACGCACATGAAGAATTTGTGAACAGACTGGGTTGAGTTTAGCATAGAGGGGGAACGGATCCGATCACATTCACTTAGATGAAAAAGCAACTTGAAGAATTAGCTATAAGTGAATATTGTAGAGGACATGAAAAACTCAAATATATTAATAGCAATGAAGAACAAAGTCGGAAAGATTGAGGAAATTGAAAATCTAAAGAAATTGCAAAAACTCAAAAAAGAAGATTTTCAACTTTGGTTGGTGGCGTAACCCATCGTATAAGAATGATGATTTCATACACCGCGTACAACTGTCGTAGGGTTCTGAGAATCAAATTCTTCATTAATTTCTCCACACTTAGAGGGTTAGTCTTCATTAATTGAAGAAAAACGTTAATTCATGTGTTGCACATCTAAATCATCAAATTTGCCCAAGTCTTAGGATGTGTTTCCTTTTCAAAGAACATTCAAAGATTCTAAGGTATTTAGCTCACACCGCAACTTGCTAAATCTCTTCTCATCCAAGGGCTTTGTGAAGATATCTGCCAGCTGATCTTCAATATTAGCATGATCGATGGAGATGTCTCCCTTCAACACATGGTCACGAAGAAAATGATGATGAATCTGGATGTGCTTTGTCTTCAAGTGTTGAACTGGGTTGTGAGAAATCTTGATAGCACTCTCAGTGTCGCAGTAGAGTGGAACATTCTCCACATTGATGCCATAGGGTTTGCTTCATCCATAGCAATTGAGCACAGCAAGATCCAGTAGCAATGTACTCAGCTTCAGCAGTAGAGAGTGATACGCAGTTCTACTTCTTCGAGGACCAACATACCAAGGATCGTCTGAGGAAATGGCATGTGCTTGATGTTGACTTGCGATCCACCCGATCACCAGCATAGTCAGAGTCAAAATATCCAATGAGATCAAAAGAAGAGCCCTTGGGATACCATAATCCAAGTGTTGGAGTGTGAGCTAGATATCAAAGAATATGCTTCACAACCATATGGTGTGATTCCTTCGGTGTAGCTTGAAATCGGGCACACATGCAAACACTAAGAATAATATCCGGCCTAGATGCAGAGAGATACAATAAAGAGCCAATCGTGGAGCAATATACCTTTTGATTGAAGTCTTTACCATTTTCATCGGTGCATAGATGGCCATTTGTGGGCATAGAGATTTTGACTCATTAGCAATCTGCATGCCAAATTTGCTCAACACATCCTTGAGGTATTTCTCCTGGGATATGAATATGCCATTGTGTTGTTCAAGAATTTGAAGACCTAAGAAGAATTTAAACTCTCCCATCATAGACATTTGATATTCTTCACTCATCATATATGCAAATTCATCACTCTAATGTTGGTTAGTATAGCCAAAGATAATATCATCAACATATATTTGGCACACGAATAATTCATCATCATATGCTTTGGTGAAAAGAGTTGGGTCAAGTGAACCGGGTTTGAATCCTTTCTTCATGAGGAATTCCTTCAATGTATCATACCACGCCCGAGGTGCTTGCTTGAGGCCATAGAGGGCCTTGTTCAGTCTGTAGACGTGATCTGGAAGTTTTGGATCCTCAAAACCTGGTGGTTGAGCAACATATACTTCTTCATCAAGCTTACTATTGACGAATGCACTTTTCACATCCATTTGATGTAAGATGATATTATGATGGTTAGCGTAAGCAAGCAATATGTGAATAGCCTCAATTCTAGCAACAGGTGCAAAAGTTTCATCGAAATCAATTCCTTCAACATGTGTGTAGCCTCGAGCTACAAGACGAGCCTTATTTCTCACCACAAGCCCATTTTCATCTTGCTTGTTGCGGTAGATCCATTTGGTGCCGATGATATTGTGCTTGCGTGGGTCTGGTCGCTTTACAAGCTCCCACACATTGTTGAGCTCGAATTGATGCAATTCATCTTGCATAGCTTGAATCCACTCAGGCTCCATGAATGCTTCATCAACTTTGGTGGGCTCTGTGATAGAAACAAACGCAAAATGCCCAAAAAAGCTAGACAAATGTGAAGCTTTTGAGCGTGTGAGAGGACCTGGTGCGTTCATGTTGTTGATGATTCTTTCAATCCGCACTTCATTTGCAATGCGAGGATGAGCACATTGACGACTTTGATTTGGCCCAACAATTTCTTCGGGGCCATTTTCTTCAGTAGCACCAGCGTGATTTTCTTCACGATCCGGAATGACTTCTTCAATAGATTCTTTGGTAGGGATTACATCCTCAGTAGCCTTGAACTTGATGCATTCCTCAGGTGACATTTCATATATCACAAGAGGTAGGTGCTCTCTTTGCGAGCCATTAGTCTCATCGAACCGCACATCTAAAGTTTCAACAACCTTGTGATGATAGGTGTGGAAGACTCTGTAGGTGTGCGAGTCCTTTCCGTAACCAAACATAAAACCCTCATGTGCTTTTGGTGCAAATTTAGAGTGGTGGTGAGGATCTCTAATCCAGCATTTAGCACCGAAGACTTTGAAATAACTTACATTGGGTTTATTATCAGTGAGGAGTTCATATGAGGTCTTTTTGAAGAAATTGTGAAGATATACCCTGTTGATGATGTGGTATGTAGTATCAACAGCATCTGGCCAGAAATAAGGTGGAGTCTTGTATTCATCAAGCATAGTGCGAGCCATTCAACAAGAGCCATGTTCTTGCGCTCCACGACGTCATTTTGCTGAGGAGTACAGGGGGCAGATAACTCGTGGTTAATTCCAAGTATATCAAGATATTCATCAAGACCAGTATTCTTGAACTCAGTTCCATTATCACTTCAGATATGCTTGATCTTCACACCAAAGTTCACAGATGCTTTTGAGGAAAATCATTTGAAGACTTCCTGCACTTCATTTTTGTAAGTGATGATATGCACCCAAGTGTAACGACAATAATCATCAGCAATGACAAAGCCACAAATGATGCATAATTAGTGAACGTGGCATAATGAGTAGGGCCAAAGAGATCCATGTGAAGTAATTCAAAGGGACGAGGAGTGGTCAAGATAGTCTTCGCGGGATGCTTGGCTCTGGTGATCTTTCCGGCCTCACAAGCCCCACAAAGATGATCTTCGAGGAATTTGACACCCTCGATGCCAATGACATGCTTCTTCTTCGCGACTATATGCAAGTTCCTCATCCCAGCATGACCAAGTCATTGATGCCATAACCAGCCTTCTGAAGCTTTTGCAAGTAGACATGTGGCAGGCTATGGTCCTGCAGAGAAATCAACAATATACAAGCCTCCTCTCCTAAAGCCTTCAAAGACTTTGGAATTGTCAGATTCCATTAGCACAATGCAACGATATTTGCCAAAGACGACAACCATA
Organism: Triticum aestivum; assembly: GCF_018294505.1. NCBI lineage: Eukaryota > Viridiplantae > Streptophyta > Magnoliopsida > Poales > Poaceae > Triticum > Triticum aestivum. The sequence continues at coordinate 338,610,632 of NC_057813.1, forward strand.
TCAAGATCACAAAGCATTGAGACAGACATGAGGTTGAATCCTAAGGACTCAACAAGCATGACTTTGTCCATGTGTCTATCCTTTGAGATTGCAACTCTACCTAGACCCAATACCTTTATTTTGCCTTTGTCAGGGTAGGTGATATGCTTTGGATGAGATGTAGATAAAGCAGTGTCCATCAATAAGTTCCTGCCACCGGTCATGTGATTTGTACATCCACTGTCGAGGACTCACTCAGTAGCTTTGGGTTGTTCATCCTGCAGATGAATTAGTGCAACTTACGAACCCATATAATTCATCAGTGAAGAATATGATATCAACTTCATCAATAGTAACAAATATAGCAATATGAGGACGTGAGAAATGAGCAATTCATTTCTTCATGATTTCGCGTCCATTCAAGCATATTCAGGTCTCCAGCAAATTCTTCAGACGATTAAGTTTGTCTGGAGACTTGACCCTGCATAAGATATTAGTTCTTTTTCTTCATCACCCACATCTGGAGGGGTGGCAAAGAGTTCATCATTCTGCGAGCTCCATAAGAAAAAGACGGCATAGATGCCAATGCACTTTGTTTCACAGAAGAGTGGTTAGGATAAGCATATCAAAGAAATTCTTCGAGGACTTATGAACATAATGGTTTGAAGAATAATGCACATATTCATAGCCTTTGGACTTTCCCTGCAGAACAGAAGTGTTAGCACGATGATGTTCATATGAGGATTTGGATCCACGTGAGGAATTTGATCCAGATGAAGAATTTGGTCCATAAGAGGACTTGGATCCGTATGAAGATTTGATCCATATGAAGAATTTGATATGGGGTTCCTATACTTCATGGTTGGTGTCATGATGACATTCACCTAAAGATTTTCAAGGCACCTTCGGAACCCAGATTTTCTTCATAGGGGGGTCGTTCCTGCAGTTAGTTCCAACATATCGAGCAAATACTTCACCATTCTGATTCTTGAACAGTTTATAGTTGGAGTCAAATGACTCATCAGAGAAATATGAAGATTCACAAGTAAAGCCAGATAAAGTGCATGGATCTACAGGAGGTCCTTTCGCAGCAACCCATGAGGTTTTGGGGTACTGCTCAGGTTTCCAGTAGGTCCCATCAGCATTGAGTTTCCTCTCAAGGGAAATACCCTCTTTCCTAGGATTCCTGTTCAAGATCTGCTTTTTGAGCACATCACAAAGAGTCTAATGCCCTTTGAGGCTTTTGTATATGCCTGTCACATACAATTCCTTCAAACCTGCATTATCGTCAGTGATACTTGTCGTATCCTTAGATGAGGAATTTTTGACCATAGAGACTATTGAAGAATTTGCAGCAATAGAAGCATTTGAACATTCAGGTGAAGAATTAGCAGATTCACGCTCAATGCATTTCAGGCATGGTGGAATAAATTCTTCCTGGGCAGAACTGATCTGTTGAACAAGCAATGAATCGTTTTCCTTCTGAAGATCTTCATAACTCACTTTTAACTTCTCAAGATCTTGCTTTATCTGAAGAAGATCATAAGAAAGCTTCTCATGATCAGATAAGAGAGTGTTATGATGACTTTGAAGATTTTCAAACTTAGACTGAAGTCTCTGAAGATTATCAGTCAAAGTCTTAGTTTGATTCAATTCCTCGCCCAACATATCATCGCTTTCATCAAGCATGTTTCGAACTTTTTGAAAAGCTCTTTGTTGTTTAGTGGCATGGGAAGCAAGTTTGGTATAGCTGGGTCCAAATTCATCACCAGATTCATCATCTCTAGACTCAGAAAGGTAGCATTCAGTTACCTTGGCACCTTTTTCCATAAGGCATGGTGGAGAGGATGATGATTCTGGATCGAAAGTCATCTCCTTGAGCGTTCCATGAAATTCTCAACCCAGGGACCATGACGAGTTCGATGACCTTTATAGACCTCAGAGAGTCGGTCCAAGATAAGCTTTGCATGGTTGAGATGCATGATGTTCCTAAACTAATTTTGGGACAAACAGGAGCAGATGATGTCCTTCGTCGTGAGGTTAAGTAGAGTGTACTTGTGAATATCATCAGCCTCCGCCATCTTGCATAGATCAGTAAGACCAATCTCAGTGACGGTCCACAGTTCACTGTTCATCACCATGAGGCGCTTCTTCATCATGGACTTCCACTTGGGATAATCATGACCATCAAAGATGGGGCATGTCACTTTCTTCATTCCTGCAGTCGACATAACTAAAACTCCAGGTGGTTAAACCAAAATCACACAGAACAAGGGAGTACCTTGCTCTGATACCAATTAAAAGTGCGTTATATCGACTAGAGGGGGTGAATAGGTGACTTTTACAAATTTGTCGCTGAGGAATTTATAGGTGAAGAATTTCCTAAGCAATGACACACTAGCAGCGGAATAAGTACTCGGGTATAAGCATAATAGAGCAACAACATGGTCATCATGATGAAATGAAAACAAGAACAGAGTACAGATACCATGAAAACAGGATAAGCAGACTGAAGACTATGTGACTAAAGAATTAGGATTGAGGAATTAGAGAAGGTCTTCAGTCAAAGTCTTCAAATAGTAGTGATCAGGTCCATCAACACATGAACAAGGAAATGAAAGGGTTGAGAAAATAGAACCAATTGGCTTGGTGGAGAAAATGATTTGGTAGACCAGTTCCAACTGCTATGACAATTGTACGTCTGATTGGAGCTGCTGAGTATTTAAACCCGAGGACACACAGTCCTGGACACACATTCCTCACCGTATTCTCCTTGAGCTAAAGTCACATAGACCTCAGCCAACACTCGTGGTAAGTCTTCAGGTGACTTCCAAACCTTCACAGACTTGGTCACTCGGCGATCCACAATTCCTCTTGGATGCTCAGACCATGACACCTAACTGTCTGGAGGATACATAGTCCTCAAAGGTAACAAGCATCGGTTCCACACAGGAACAATCTCTTAAGTGATGCTCAATCACTTTGGGTTTGCAGGTGTTTAGGTTTGGGTTTTGGGTTTTCCTCACTTGATGATTTTCTCTCGAAGTCCTCGGAGGATGGGATGCTCTCAATGACAAGTATCAGTTTCTCTCGGAGCAGCCAACCAGCTAGTGGTTGTAGGGGTGGCTATTTATAGCCTAGGGAGCAGCCCGACATGATAAGACATAAATGCCCTTCGATGATATGACCGTTAGGTGGGTAGATATTTTGGACAGCTGGCGCATAGCACCGCAACGGTCGGACACATGACGTTCAAATTCCTCAGGGCTATCATGTTCCTCACTGTGTAGGCAATCCGCACTGGAGAATTCCTAACTCCTCAGTCAGAACAAATTCCTCAGAGACCAGAAGATCTTTGTCTCTGTCACTGAAGAAGTTGACTGAACTGATATGAGATTCCCAATGGCTTCACTCTAAAGGATTGGGTAGGTGTAGGATTTTGAGATGAGCATCACTTGGAAATCAGTTTCCTTAGTATTACGTCGACCCCCTTTAACGGTACGGTGTTTCCTATGACTCAAGAAAGATAAAATGAAACTACGAAAACAAAAGTCTTCACGCTTCATAATCCTTGCATGAATATCCAAGTCTTCAAGGTCACACCAATTTCTTCACTTTCAAAATCTTTAGGAGAACCAAAGTCTTCAACTGAAGACATACATTTTTAGGGGTCGACTTTCATCGTAAATATCAAACTACTCATCGACTTATAGAGCCTGTGTACACTCACAAACATATTAGTCCCTTAACCTATAAGTCTTCAATACAACAAAATCACTAAGGGGCACTAGATGCACTTACAACAACATTGAACAACATGAGTGTTGTGTTAAATTTTGGAATTTATCGGTATTCATTTGGACATTTTTATGCATTAATTGACCTTTCAATGCATTTATGTGCATAATTCAAATTTGAACTACATGCACATGCTCTAATGCATATAAATTGGTTGAAAATTCAAATCGGTGTCCTCGGTTGCATGCTTAGGTCCCATGCAAGAATGGTAATGAATGTCAAACACCCTGCCTCCGTCACTCGGCCGCAAACATTGAGATACCTAGTTTTTAAATTCTAGTAAATCCAAAACTCGTCTAAAATTCATGAAACCTGGCATGCTATCATGGAATGGCACCCGACATGTCGTGGTAAATTTTTTGTCCCATTTGGGGCAGGTTTGGGTATAAGCTTCTCACAAACCGGAGCTTCTCACAACAAGCTTGATGGTTTCGGTAGGGAATGTGCCACCTTTGTGGACGAAACGATACCCGTTGCCTGTTATTGCTTTCAAAAAATTTCTAGTGTCAACATAGAACAACAGGAGTGTTGTGTTAAATTTTAGAATTTTCTAGGGTTCATTTGGACATTTTTTCTCTATTAACTGGGTTTTCTAGGCATTTTATGTGCATAATTCAAATTTGAACTACATGCACATGCTCCAGTGCATATAAATTGGTTGAAAAAACAAATATGTGTTCTTGGGTGCATGCTTAGGTCCCATCCAAGAAATGGAAATGAATTTCAAACACCAGGGCACTATTAACTGCCGGCAAAACATTGAGATACTTTGTTTTTAAATTCCAGTAAATCCAAAACTCGTCTGAAATTCATGAAACTTGGCATGCTATCATGGAATGGCACACCACATGTTTTGGTAATTTTCGTGTCCATTTGAGAGAAGGTGCACTCGAATAACAATCAACAAAGGCATTTTGAAACAACTAGCTGCTACTCTAACATCGCAAACGTTTTACATAGAACACCAGTATGTACACTGACAGCTTCCCTAGTAAGCCAAGGGAAAATGTGCCGAGTAGGATTTGTGCAGCTCTTCATCGCAAATGTTTTAGATAGAACACCTGTATGCAAAGTGAGAGCTATGGTGCAATCTTAATCAATAATGCATTATCCATCTGTTTTTGTCATTTTTCGTTACCGGCCCGTAACAATACCCCATTTCACACATGACATGAATAAATGCACGATTACTTGCCCGTTTCTTTGTATGGATTAAATCTATATTCAAGCCCTGTTGAAGTAGAATACATGTGGAATCTGGAAGTGTGCTTTTGTAGACTAAGACCATCTTTGTTTGGGCCGTAGCTACAAATTCTCATATTATAGACCATTTTTTGTAAATTAAGAGCATGTGGTATTTTTTTCTCTTGTTGCAATGCACGGGCCTTTTTGCTAGTCTTTATCTATTTGCAAATGGGAGATTATTAATAATTGGAAACCAATATCCCAAACAGATTATTTATTCAAACCATGAGTGTTAGACCAACAATGGATACGTGCCATGCTTCGGTTAAGCAATAAAGCGTCAACATTAATCATCCAAATAGAAAAACAATATACTTTGGATTATATACAACAAGTCATCAACACTCAACGACAACGAGGATACATGTTGGATTATAGATTATTTCCAACAAAACATTCTAGTAAATACTAAAGTTTTTCTCACACAACAAATAACAAAGCGATGAAATGAACTTCAGCTCAACCAATCCTCGGTGTTGGAAATGCTTGCTTTGAACCATAACTGATTCTCTATGAAGGGCCAGCTATTGTCAATCTCGAGACCAACGCAGTACTGATCATCTAGGCTGAAGCGACCTATATCAGGACGCATATTGTGATAGCCACGGTAGGGAACCATAGCAATGTCCGAGGTATATATACAGTTGCTTCTCATAAACGGTAGTAACATTGTGTCAACAGCAGCTGGATCGCCTTTCACCATCATTGGATAGTTTTGTCCAAGGAAGAGCGAGTTTTCTCCAAGACTGTCAATACTAAACCAGGGAGAAGCTGTTGGCGCTAGCACACGAGTGTCCATCCCGAATACCCTGCAATGGATGTTGGAATAGGTCCGGAGTGTGCGACCATGGGCGACAACACCTGCTTTGTTAGTAACATCAACAGTGCCCTGTATACATACAAGAAGAGGTGATCCATCAGAATAAGTTGCCAGGCGCCACTGAGTATATAGGTCATGCTCGTCATCATCACCATCGTCATCTCCCCTTTGGTTCTAAAAATTTTCAAGTATAGGTGGTGGAATGTTCATAGGACCTTGGAAACACAAGAAGGTCAATTAGTAAAGGGAAACTAGCTAACCCGCATGCATGTGGATGAAACAATTATAATTGCGGTGGAAGACAAACGTACCAAATCATAAGGATTCCATGCAAAAATAGTGCCACGAGTGGTCGCAGCAAACACAAGAACCTCATATTAAATTGCATCACGGTACTAATCTGTGTACATAAATTGATTTTTGAGCAATATCCATCGACGTGTGGAAGTAAGGACGACAACAAGCTTGTCGAAGATAGCAACAACTTCGTAGTTCTTGTAATCCCAAGAGTGGTTGGGAACTCGACAAATTGCTATCTTTCATAGACGACAGTCAGCATGATCGTATTTGAACGTACGTAGATCATCTGTGTGCTGAACCTCAGGGCAGTCTATGATTTTTAAAGTGGAACCCGGTGACGAGTGTACACATTCACAAGTTCCCACTCGCAGTTATACCCAATATAAAAAAACCCAATCTCCATTTGCGCCTGCCCAAGCCTTACCCTCAAGCGATGGCATCTTAACATCACACGTATCATTATCAAGTGGCATCAACTTGCAGAAGGCGAGGCTTCTGTCGTCCCCACGCCAGCGACCAGCGTCATGGCGAAGAAAATAGGGGAGATCAAACCGCTCCTGAACCCTATTTGTTGAGTCGAGAATGGACTTGAATGAACCTGCCATGCTAGCCGAGGTGATGACGTTGCACCGATCAATGAGTTCCTCCACCATGTCATCTTTCAGATCGGGGCAAGAATAACGGGGTCGTTTCTGGCCTGTTCCCTCCATGGAGAAGACGATCGAACAATGACAGAAGGAAGGGTGAAGGCAAATGGAGGGAGGAAGAGTGTGCGACAGTAGTTCCAAATCGAGAGGGAAAGGCGAAGAGGCGGTGGATGGTTGTCATGGTACACAAAGAGGCTAGTGGGGAGCGAACGGTTGCCACAAAGAGGTCACACACTGACGACAAGGTCGTCCTCTCAGACCTAGCGCCCGCACGGGATGGCCTCCGTCGCCCACACAAGAGAATCCACTTTGCACCCCACACGGTTGGTCCGCCACGCTGCTAAGAGAAAGTACTACAATGGTGGGCTTATAGCCTGCTTACATGGCAATTTTGCCTATGTGAAGGAGAGAGACATGAAGGATTCCTGCAACAAGGACAAGTGTGCCTGGCACTTGGCCTAGATGGAGAAACTCGACAAAGCTCACGTCGTGTACGCGGCCAAGGAGGCGTACACGGGCTACGACATGTACAGGCGGATCGTTGACATGAGGAAGTGCCTCCTTCCCCAAAACGGTCAGGGATCCAGCCGGAAGCAAAGCAATGTCAAGCATCATCGCAACAAGAAGTAGATGATTAGATCCTCGTTTCTCCTAGTTTAGTATGCATGTAATTGCTTACTTTGGTGTGTGAAAATGTTATCTATGTAGTCACTTGTGTAATTGTATGCTTAATTTGGTTATGCAATGCTGTCTTTTTAAGTATACATGTTGATGCTCTATAGGCAGAGCAAATCACATCGCACACGGACTAAACAAGGGAACCCGTCGGTGATGATTTCATCAATCAGTGACAATTTTATACCAGCAATCGTTTGCTCACAACACACACGGCTTGTTAACAGGAATCATCTGTGTTGTTATCGGTCTTCCCACACATTTCTGATTACAGACCTGTTTGCCACATATCACACACATATTGTTATATTGAACCATTTATGTTCTCTTGTCTCAACACAAACAGTTCATCCGAGTGAACTGCATGCTTTATATCGCACATACCTTGATCTGGCTGACCGTTTCTTTTGTGTTGCCTAATCACAAACAGTTCATCCTAGTGAACCGTATTTTGTGTATCACACACACCTTCATCTGGCTGCCCGTTTCTTTTGTTCCTCCTCATCGCAAAAAGTTAACTGAACTGAACCGTATGCCCTGAATCGCACACGCAACTAAAATCTGAACCATGTTTGATGCATCCGTCATCCCAAATGTTTTGCACATTTTTGACGGTTCTCTTACACCACCGTTTGCGATTATTGCATCGCACACAGTTTCTCGAAGGGTCTTTGATCGTAGTGTCGCGTTAGCAGCATCCTGCAGTAGTGATGAGTAGCAAGTACTAATTTTTTTGGTTTTTCGTGTTCCATATCCATAACTAAAGATAGAGAATAACTTAGAACAACAAATAAAATCTACTTAGTGATAAAGCAAACAAGCACACACGAGAATATTCACCCCACGCTATTGCTCCCCGGCAACGGCGCCAGAAAAAGGTCTTGATAACCCACAAGTATAGGGAATCGGTTGTAGCCTCTTTCGATAAGTTAAAGTGTCAAACCCAACGAGGAGCTAAAGATAGAACAAATATTCCCTGAAGTTCTATCGACCACCGATACAACTCTACGCACGCTTAATGTTCGCCTTACCTAGAACAAATATGAAACTAGAAGTACTTTGTAGGGGTGATAGGATAGGTTTGCAAGATAATAAAGAGAACATAAATAAAATTTAGGGGTTGTTTAGATAAAGAAGCAACTAAACTAGTTTTAGTAGAGAGATTTTTGTCACAAGAAAGTTATTTGTCCCTAGGCAATCGATAACTAGACCAGTAATCGTTATTACAATTTTATATGAGGGAGAGGCATAAGCTAACATACTTTCTCTTCTTGGATCATATGCACTTATGATTGGAACTCTAGCAAGCGTCTGAAACTACTAAAGATCATTAAGGTAAAACCCAACCATGGCATTAAAGTATCAAGTCCTCTTTATTCCCATACGCAAACAACCTACTTACTCGGGTTTAAGCTTCTGTCACTCTAGCAACCCACCATAAGCGAACCATGAACATATTGCAAACCCTACAACGGGGATCCCTCACGCTTGCGCGACATGGAGAGCACCATCGGACAGCTCCAATAATAAAACATGCAAGTCAAACCAATCACGATCATCAATCAACCCATAGGACAAAATGGATCTACTCAAACATCATAGGATAGCCATGCATCATTGGGAAATAACATATAGCGTTGAGCACCATGTTTAAGTAGAGATTACAGCGGGGAGAAGGGGTGTTACACCGCTGCATAGAGGGGGAGAGAGTTGGTGATGATGGTGGCGAAGTTGTTGGTGTAGATCACCGCCATGATGATGGCCTCAGCGTCGTTCCGGCGCCACCGGGAGAGAGGGGGAGAGCCCCCCTCCTTCTTATTCTTCCTTGACCTTCCCCCTAGATGGGAGAAGGGTTTCCCCTCTGGTCCATGGACTCCATGGCGGTGGAGGGGCGAGAGCCCCTCCAAGATCGGATCTCTCTCTCTCTCTCTCTCTCTCTCTCTCTCTCTCTCTCTCTCTCTCTCTCTCTGTGTGTGTGTGTGTGTGTGTGTGTGTGTGTGTGTGTGTGTGTGTGTGTGTGTGTTTCCTTCTGTTTCTGTGCTCTCACATTCTGGCCTTTCGCAGTTTCTTAAATTCCTAGAGATCCGTAACTCCAATTGGGCTGAAATTTTAACAAGATTTCTATCTACATATTAGCTTTCTTGCGGCGAAAGAAGGGCACCAACCACCTTACAAGGTGACCACAAGGGCCCAGGGCGCGCCCCTTGCTTTGTGGCCCACTCGGGCATCGTCTCGCGTTGATTCTTTTTCCCAAAAATCACATATATTCCAAAAAAATCTTCGTAAGTTTTTATCGCATTTGGACTCTGTTTAATATGGATTTTCTATGGAAAAAAAAACATGCAACAAACAGGAACTTGCACTGGGCACTGGATCAATATGTTAATCCCAAAAATAGTATAAAAAGTTGCCAAAAGTATGTAAAAGTTGTAGAATATTGGCATGGAACAATCAAAAATTACAGATACCACAGAGACGTATCGCTCATTAATATTTTCTACCAAGAGATCATTAACAATAGCAACACTAGGTTCTACTTTAAATTTATCAGAGGGTTTAGGTGCTTTAATATTAATTTTACCAACCATGGTTGATACCTTAGCATGTTCATTTATCCTAACAGGGAAAGGTGGTTTTTAAATATAAGCAGTAGACACAAGTGGATCAACATTGTAAATAATAGTTTCATATTTAGCTTTTACCGATTCTTTAATTTTTTTATTTAATAGGGGGATGGTATTTAAACCACTTCTCCTTAGGGAGATCAACATGAGTAGCAAATGATTCACAAAAAGAGGCTACTATCTCAGAGTCAAGTCTATATTTAGTGCTAAACTTGTGAAAAGCATCGGTATTCATAAAATATTTAACACAATCAAAACTCAAGCTTAATACTTGACTCTTTACCTTCATCGAGTTCCCAATATTTAGAGTTGCGTTTAATTCTTTCTAAAATATCCCACCTAAATTCAATAGTCTTCTTCATACAAGAACCAGTACAAGAAGTATCGAGCATGGATTGATCATCACGAGAATGTCGAGCATAAAAATTCTGAATAATAATTTATCTCGAGAGCACATGATTGGGGCATGAATATAACATTTACTTAAGCCTCCCCCAAGCTAGAGCGATACTTTCTCCTTCACGAGGCCAAAAATTATATATATAATTCTGATCACGATGAACTAGATGCATAGGATAAATGTTTTGGTGAAATTCCAATTTCAATCGGTTCCAGTTCCAAGATCCAATATCATCGCATAGCCTATACCATGTCAATGCTTTTCCCTTCAAAGATAAAGGGAAAACCTTCTGCTTAACTTCATCTCCGGGTAAACCTGCAAGCTTAAATAATCCAAGGATTTCATCCACATGGATCAAGTGCATATCAGGATGTTCCGTTCCATCTCCTGCATAAGGATTAGCTAGCAGTTGTTCTATCATACCCGAAGGAATTTCATAACTAGTATTTTCAGTAGGTGCAGTAGGTTGACGGGAAACTCTTTGTGTTTCCGGTTGAGGTGAAGATACCCCAAACAAACTCCTCAAAGGATTGTTTTCCATAGTAGCAAGTAACAATAAATTTCAGCACATAGTATAATTTTTTTCCTTACCGATTTCCACTTACCAAGAGCACTTCACTCCCCAGAAATGGTGCCAGAATAGATTCTTGATGACCCACAAGTATAGGGGATCAATCATAGTCCTTTCGATAAGAGTGTCGAACCCAACGAGGAGCAGGAGGAAATGGCAAGTGGTTTTCAGCAAGGTATTTTCTACAAGCACTGAATTGTCGGTAACAGGTAGTTTGATAGCAAGATAATTTGTAACGTATAAGTAATGGTAACGGTAAATAAAGTGCAGCAAGGTAGACCAATCCTTTTTGTAGCAAAGGACAGGCCAAAATTGTCTCTTGTAATAAGCAAAGCGTTCTTGAGGGCACATGGGAATTTCATCTAGTCACTTTCATCATGTTGGTTTGATTCGCATTCGCAACTTTGATAATTTGATATGTGGGTGGACCGGTGCTTGGGTGTTGTTCTTACTTGAACAAGCCTCCCACTTATGATTAACCCCCTCGCAAGCATCCGCAACTACGAGAAAAGTATTAAGATAAAATCTAACCATAGCATTAAACATATGGATCCAAATCAGTCCCTTACAAAATAGCGCATAAACCGGGGTTTAAGCTTTTGTTACTCTAGCAACCAATCATCTAATAACTACTCCACAATGCATTCCCTTAGTTCCAAATATGGTGAAGTGTCATGTAGTCGACATTCACATGACACCACTAAGGGAATCACAATATACATATTATCAAAATATCGAACACATATCAAATTCACATGATTACTTGCAACATGACTTATCCCATGACCTCAAGTACAAAGGTAACTACTAATACGTCTCCATCGTATCTAATTTTCCTAATGCTTTTTCTCTTGTTTTGGACTCTAATTTGCATGATTTGAAAGAAACTAACCCGAACTAACGCTGTTTTCAGTAGAACTACCATGGTGTTGTTTTTTGTGCAGAAATAAAAGTTCTTGGAATGGAACAAAACTTTTTGGAGAATTTTTATACAATAAAAGAAAAATACAGGAGCCAAGAACCATCGGAGGGGGTCCCTGGGGGAGCACAACCCACCAGGGCGCGCCCCCCTCCTGGCGCATCCAGGTGGGTTGTGCCCACCTGGTGGCCCCGCAGACCCTATCTCCGACACTATAAAATCACATTTTCGGAGTAAAAAATCAGGGAGGAAGAATTATCTCATTTCACGATATGGAACCGCCTCCACCTTGATAACCCACAAGTGTAGGGGATCGCAACAGCTTTCGAGGGTAATGTATTCAATCCAAATTTATTGATTCGACACAACAGGAGCCAAAGAATATTCATGAGTATTAGCAGTTGAGTAGTCAATTCAACCACACCTGGATAACTTAGTATCTGCAGTAAAGTATTTAGTAGCAAAGTAATATGATAATAAAGGTAACGATAGCAAAAGTAATATTTTGGGGTTTTGTAGTAATTGTAACAGCAGCAACGAAAAAGTAAATAAGCGAAACACAAGATGTGAAAAGGTCGTAGGCAATGGATCAGTGATGGATAATTATGTTGGATGCGATTCCTCATGTAATAGCTATAACATAGGGTGACACAGAACTAGCTCTAGTTCATCAATGTAATGTAGGCATGTATTTCGTAAATAGTCATATGTGCTTATGGAAAAGAACTTGCATGACATCTTTTGTCCTACCCTCCCGTGGCAGCGGGGTCCTAGCGGAAACTAAGGGATATTAAGGTCTCCTTTTAATAGAGAACCAGAACAAAGCATTAGCACATAGTGAATACATGAACTCTTCAAACTACGGTCATCACCGAGAAGTATCCTGAATATTGTCACTTCGGGGTTGTCGGATCATAACACATAATAGGTGACTATAGACTTGCAAGATAGGATCAAGAACACACATATATTCATGAAAACATAATAGGTTCAGATCTGAAATCATGGCACTCGGGCCCTAGTGATAAGCGTTAAGCATAGCAAAGTCATAGCAACATCAATCTCAGAACATAGTGGATACTAGGGATCAAACCCTAACAAAACTAACTTGATTACATGGTAAACCTCATCCAACCCATCACCGTCCAGCAAGCCTACGATGGAATTACTCACGCACGGCGGTGAGCATCATGAAATTGGTGATGGAGAATGGTTGATGATGATGACGGCGATGAATCCCCCTCTCCAGAGCCCCGAACGGACTCCAGATCAGCCCTCCCGAGAGAGATTAGGGCTTGGCGGCGGCTCCGTATCATAAAACGCGATGAAACTTTCTCTCTGATTTTTTTCTCCGCGAGACAGAATATATCGAGTTGGAGTTGAGGTCAGCGGAGCCTCAGGGGGCCCACGAGACAGGGGGCGCCCTGGGGGAGGGCGCGCCGCCCACCCTCGTGCATAGGGTGTGGGCCCCCTAGTCTTGATTCTTTCGCCAGTATTTTTTATATTTTCCAAAAAGTGCCTTCGTGGATTTTCAGGATATTCCGAGAACTTTTGCTTTCTACACACAAAACAACATCATGGCAGTTCTGCTGAAAACAGCGTCAGTCCGGGTTAGTTTCATTCAAATCATGCAAGTTAGAGTCCAAAACAAGGGCAAAAGTGTTTGGAAAAGTAGATACGTTGGAGACATATCAACTCCCCCAAGCTTAAACATTTGCTTGTCCTCAAGCAATTCAGTTGATAAACTGAAAGTCATAAAGAAAAACTTTTACAAACTCTGTTTGCTCTTGATGTTGTAAACATGTAAAGCCAGCATTCAAGTTTCAGCAAATATTATGAACTAACCATACCCACAATAACACCTAGGTCTTACAATTACTCATATCAATAACATAATCAGCTAGTGAGCCATAATAATAAAACTCAAATGACAACATTTTCTCAAAACAATCATAACATCATATAACAAAATGGTATCTTGCTAGCCCTTTCTGAGACCACAAAACATAAATGCAGAGCACCTTTAAAGATCAAGGACTGACTAAATATTGTAATTCATGGTAAAAGAGATCCAGTCAAGTCATACCCAATATAAACTAATAGTAATGAATGCAAATGACAGTGTGCTCTCCAGCGGGTGCTTTTTAATAAGAAGGGTGATGACTCAACATAAAAGTAAATAGATAGGCCCTTCGCAGAGGGAAGCAGGGATTTGTAGAGGTGCCGGAGCTCGTCTTTGAAATAGAGATTGGATAACATTTTGAGCGGCATACTTTCGCTGTCAACGCAACAACTATGAGATGGATGTATCTTCCATACTACATGCATTATAGGCAGTTCCCAAACAGAATGATAAAGGTTTATACTCCCCCAACCACCAACAAGCATCAATCCATGGCTTCCTCGAAACAACGAGTGCCACCAACTAACAACAACCCTAGGGGAGTTTTGTTTAATTATTTTGATTTGCTTTGATCTTTTTGGATCTTGAGACTGGGCATCCCGGTTACTGGCCCTTTCTCGTGAATGAGGAGCGGAGTCCACTCCTCTTGAGAATAACCCACCTAGCATGGAAGATATAGGTAGCCCTAGTTGAAACATGAGCTGCTCGAGCATACAAAATAGAATTTCATTTGAAGGTTTGGAGTATGGCACATACAAATTTACTTCGAACGGCAGGTAAATACCGCATATAGGAAGGTATGGTGGACTCATATGGAATAACTTTGGGGTTTAAGGAGTTTGGATGCACAAGCAGTATTCCCGCTTAGTACAGGTGAAGGCTAGCAAAAGACTAGGAAGCGGCCAACTGAGAGAGCGACAACAGTCATAAACATGCATTAAAATGAATTCACACCGAATACAAGCATGAGTAGGATATAATCTACCATGAACATAAATATCATGAAGGCTATGTTGATTTGTTTCAACTACATGCGTGAACATGTGCCAAGTCGAGTCACTCAATTCATTCAAAGGAGGATACCATCCCATCATACCACATCATAATCATTCTAATAGCATGTTGGCATGCAAGGTAAACCATTATAACTCATAGCTAATCAAGCATGGCACAAGCAACTATAATCTCTAAATGTCATTGCAAATATGTTTACCTCATAATAAGCTGAATCAGAAACAATGAACTCATCATATTTACAAAAACAAGAGAGGTCAAGTTCATACCAGCTTTTCTCATCTCAATAAGTCCATCATATATCGTCATTATTGCCTTTCACTTGCACGACCGAACGATGTGTATAATAATAAGAGTGCACGTGCATTGGACTAAGCTGGAATCTGCAAGCATTCAACTCAAGAGAGAAGACAAAGTAATATGGGCTCTAAGTTAAATAAACAATTATGCATATGAGAGCCACTAAACATTTTCAATATGGTCTTCTACTCTCGACCCTCAAAGAAAAGAGAAGAAAATAAAACTATTTACACGGGAAAGCTCCCAACAAGTAGGAAGAAGAACGAGAAATCTTTTTGGGTTTTCATTTTAATTTCTACTACAGGCATGGAAATTAAACTAACTATTTTTTTTATTTTTCTTAAGGTTTATCAACAGACAAGAAGAAAGCAAGAAAAAGAAAATGAAACTAGCATGGATAATACAATGAAAGAGTATGAGCACCGACGACTAGGATTGTGTGTGAACATGAATGTAAAGTCGGTGAGAAATACGTACTCCCCCAAGCTTAGGCTTTTGGCCTAAGTTGGTCTAGTACCAAGGACTGCTGCTACTCTCCCCGGTGTACTGGGAAGTATAATCAGGATACCACTGGCTGGCCATCTCCGGATCCCACTGGCAAGATGATGCACGATAAGGGTCTAGTTCAGGTTCCGGCTCAGGTTCAGGTTCTGGAGTGGATGCTTGGCCTCGATGAGCGTACACCGCTTCCGGTGTAACAAGAAAATTATCTGCAATCAAATCAAACAACAGAGGCGCAGGCAAAATAATAGTCTCATTGTGTTTCTTATTAAATCTAAGGTTATACAAGATCATCTTCTCTTTGTTGTCCATAATAAATGCGTATGCTACCATGCTATTGTAATCTAAAATGTAAGGAGGCAATTTGGTCTCCTCTTTCTCATGGTGCCTAATGGGTATCTCAAAATGTCTAGCAAGACATGAAGCATAGATACCTCCAAATATGGGGCCTTTTGTACGATTCAGGCTTAGCTGTTTAGCAATGACGGCACCCATACTAAAACTTTTATCCCCAAGCAAGGCATGTTGAAGGATGATAATATCAGGAACACTAAAGTTTCCACTATTTCCACGACCAATCAAGCATCTACTAGCAAATATGGCAAAGTAGCGTAAAACAAGAAAGTGTATGCTAGAGATTTTTGCCTCGGAACCCTTCTTTGGCTCCTCTACAGCGATAGTGTTAACAAAGCCATCCACATATTTACGATGGGGTTCCTCTAATTCTCCCTCATAGGGTATCCTACATACCGCACAAAAATTACGTAAAGACATTTCTCTGAATTCATCATATAAATGAAATGATACTAAGGGCGGTGACTTCTTAGGATAATAATAAAAAATTTGCACGAAAGTATTGGTAAGTAAGAGATACTGATCCATTCGGTCGTGGAGGAAATCGGTGAGGCCTGCATTCTCGATCAAAGAATAAAAATCTTCATGAATTTCGGCTTCTTTCAAGAAATCATCACATGGCCATTCACACGGTCGTACTTCCGCTAAGCGAGGAAGATTATACTTGCTTTCTCCTTCTCTTTAGCTTGTTTTTCCTGAGAGCCTTGGCTAGAAGAGCCCCTCAAAAGTTTCCTTAACATTTTCTAAAAATTTCTGAAATTTTAGTAACTTCAAAATAAAAGTGAATAAAACTAAACAAGATTGGTAGCAACTACTCCTACAAGTGCCTAGAGCCTATATCATGCATTAGGATTACTTGGGACCTCATAAATTTAACATGCAAGCTCAAGAACATGGTCACCTATGCAGCAAAAATTTGCAATGAATAAAGCACTTGAACAAAAACTAATTGGACCAATGGAGGAGTCACATACCAAGCAACAATCTCCCAAAGCAGTTTTGTTAATGGAGCTTTGAGCAAGGAGATCGAAAATCGCAGCAAAATGAGCTAGAACTCGTGCTTGAGCTGGATGGGGATTTTTTTTGGGAAGAAGATGGAGTGTGTGGGTGCTGGCATAAGTGGAGGGGGGAAACCAGGGGCCCACGAGACAGGGGCGTGCCCAGGGTAGGTGGGCGCGCCCTCCACTCTCGTGGCCTGGTGCTTGCCCTTCCTGCAGTGATTTCAGTGCCTAAAATCCTCAAATATTCCATAAAAATCATACTAAATTTGCACGGCATTTGGAGCACTTTTATTTTCGGGATATTTTTTATTGCACGGATAATTCAGAAAACAGACAGATAATACTATTTTTGCTTTATTTATTCTAAATAACAGAAAGTAAAAAGAGGGTATAGAAGGTTGTGCCTTCTAGCTTCATCCATCTCATGATCATCAAAATGAATCCACTAACAAGGTTGATCAAGTCTTGTTAACAAACTCATTCCGAATAACACGGAACCGGAGAAATTTCGAATAACACTAAGTTACCTCCACGGGGATATGAACATCCCCAATAATAAGAATATCATACTTTTTCTTGACAGTAGGGAGAGGAAATTCAAAACCTCCAATAATGATAGTTGGAACTTTTCCAATAGAATTAATGCTATGGACTTGAGATTGTTTCCTCGGAAAGTGTACCGTATGCTCATTACCATTAACATGAAAAGTGATATTGCCTTTGTTGCAAACAATAACAGCCCCTACAGTATTCAAAAAAGGTCTACCAAGGATAATCGACATACTATCGTCCTGGGGAATATCAAGAAAAACAAAGTCCGTTAAGATAGTGACATTTGCAACCACAATAGGCACATCCTCACAAATACCGACAAGTATAGCAGTTCATTTATCAGCCATTTGCAAAGATATTTCAGTAGGTGTCAACTTATTCAATTCAAGTCTACGATATAAAAAGAGAGGCATAACACTAACACCAGCTCCAAGATCACATAAAGCAGTTCAAACATAATTTCTTTTAATGGAGCATGGTATAGTTGGTACCCCCGGATCTCCAAGTTTCTTTGGTATTCCACCCTTAAAAGTGTAATTAGCAAGCATGGTGGAAATTTCAGCTTCTGGTATCTTTCTTTTATTTGTAATGATATCCTTCATATACTTAGCATAAGGATTTACTTTGAGCATATCAGTTAAGCGCATACGTAAAAAGATAGGTCTAATCATTTCAGCAAAGCGCTCAAAATCCTCATCATCCTTTGTCTTGGATGGCTTAGGAGGAAAGGGCATGGGTTTCTGAACCCATGGTTCTCTTTCTCTACCGTGCTTCCTAGCAACAAAATCTCTCTTATCATAACGTTGATTCTTTGATTGTGGGTTATCAAGATCAACAGCAGGTTCAATCTCTACATCATTATTTTTGCTAGGTTGAGCATCAACATGAACATTATCATTAACATTATCACTAGGTTCATGTTCATCACCTGATTGTGTTTCAGCATCAGAAATAGAAATATCATTGGGATTCTCAGGTGTGTTTACAGTAGGTTCACTAGAAGCATGCAAAGTTCTATCGTTTTTCTTTTTCTTCTTTTTAGAAGAACTAGGTGCCCGTAAATTATTTTTCTGAGAATCTTGCTCGATTCTCTTAGGGTGGCCTTCAGGATACAAAGGTTCCTGAGTCATTCTACCCGTTCTAGTAGCCACTCTAATAGCAAAGTCATTTTTATTATTTAATTCATCAAGCAAATCATTTTGAGCTTTAAGTACTTGCTCAGCTTGGGTAGCAACCATAGAAGCATATTTGCTAATGAGTTTAAGTTCACCTTTAACTCTAGCCATATTATCGCTCACGCGTCCTATCTCGAAAGCATTATTCTTTAACTCTCTACCAACATAAGCATTAAAACTTTCTTGTCTAGCCATAAAGTCATCAAATTCATCTAAGCATAGGCTATGGAATTTAGTAGAGGGAATTTCAACTTTATCATATCTAGAGAGAATTTACCTTTACTACCTGTGTCGGGTTATCAAGACAATGTTGTTCTTCAACAAGCGGTATATTAAGACCATGTATTTCTTCAATAGGTGGTGAATTCTTAACATCTTCAGTTTTATACCTTTTTATTTCATTGATTTCTTTGCCTCATGCATATCTTCAGGACTGAGAAATAAAACACCTCTCTTCTTCGGAGTGGGTTTAGGAATAGGCTCAGGAGTTGGCTCAACTGGTTCAGGAATTGCCTCAGGAATTGGCTCAGGAAGAGTCCAATTATTTTCATTAGTCAGCATATTATTCAATATTAATTCAGCTTCGTCGACTGTTCTTTCCTTGAAAACACAACCAGCACAACTATCCAAGTAATTCTTGGAAGCATCGGTTAGTCCATTATAAAAGATATCAAGTATTTCATTTTTCTTAAGAGGATGATCAGGCAAAGCATTAAGTAATCGGAGAAGCCTCCCCTAAGCTTGTGGGAGACTCTCTTCTTCGATTAGCACAAAATTATATATTTCCCGTAAGGTAGCTTGTTTCTTATGAGCAGGGAAATATTTAGCAGAGAAGTAATAAATCATATCCTGGGGACTACGCACACAACCAGGAGCAAGAGAATTATACCAAGTCTTAGCATCACCCTTTAACAAGAACGGAAATATCTTAAGGATATAATAATAGCGAGATTTATCATCATGAGTAAACAGGGTGGCTATGTCATTCAACCTGGTAAGATGTGCCACAACAGTTTCAGATTCAAGGCCATAAAAAGGATCAAATTCAACTAAAGTAATAATTTCAGGATCAACAAAGAATTCATAATCCTTATCAGTAACACAGATAGGTGAAGTAGCAAAAGTAGGGTCAGGTTTCATTCTAGCATTAAGAGACTGCTGCTTCCATTTAGCTAATAACTTCTTAAGATCATATCTATCATTGCAAGCAAATATAGCTCTAGCAGCTTCTTCATTCATAACATAACCCTCGGGAACAACAGGCAATTCATAATCATTGGGAGAATTTTCATCATCAATAATAGCATCTTCAATAATTTCATTCTCTCTAACCCTAGCAAGTTGTTCATCAAGAAATTCACCTAATGGCAAAGTAGTATCACGCACAGAAGTAGTTTCATCATAAGTATCATGCATAGCAGAAGTGGCATCATCAATAACATGTGACATATCAGAATTCATAGAAGTAGCAGGTTTAGGTGTCGCAAGCTTACTAATAACAGAAGGAGAATCTAGTGCAGAGCTAGATGGCAGTTCCTTACCTCCCCTCCTAGTTGAGGGCAAAATCTTGGTTCTTTCGTCTTTCAAGTTCCTCATAGTGATCAACAGATATAAATCCCAAGTGACTCAGAGAATAGAGCTATGCTCCCCGGCAACGGCGCCAGAAATTAGTCTTGATAACTCACAAGTGTAGGGGATCGCAACAGCTTTCGAGGGTAAAGTATTCAAACCAAATTTATTGATTCGACACAAGGGAGCCAAAGAATATTCTTGAGTATTAGCAGTTGAGTTGTCAATTCAACCACACCTGGATAACTTAGTATCTGCAACAAAGTATTTAGTAGCAAAGTAATATGATAATAAAGGTAACGATAGCAAAAGTAATATTTTTGGGTTTTGTAGTAATTGTAACAACAGCAACGGAAAAGTAAATAAGCGAAACACAAGATGTGAAAAGCTCGTAGGCAATGGATCAGTGATGGATAATTATGTCGGATGCGGTTCCTCATGTAATAGCTATAACATAGGGCGACACAGAACTAGCTCCAGTTCATCAATGTAATGTAGGCATGCATTCCGTAAATAGTCATACGTGCTTATGGAAAAGAACTTGCATGACATCTTTTGTCCTACCCTCCCATGGCAGCGGGGTCCTAGCAGAAACTAAGGGATATTAAGGCCTCCTTTTAATAGAGAATCGGAACAAAGCATTAGCACATAGTGAATACATGAACTCTTCAAACTACGGTCATCACCGAGAAGTATCCCGATTATTGTCACTTTGGGGTTGTCGGATCATAACACATAATAGGTGACTATAGAATTGCAAGATAGGATCAAGAACACACATATATTCATGAAAACATAATAGGTTCAGATCTGAAATCATTGCACTCGGGCCCTAGTGACAAGCATTAAGCATAGCAAAGTCATAGCAACATCAATCTCAGAACATAGTGGATACTAGGGATCAAACCCTACCAAAACTAACTTGATTCCATGGTAAATCTCATCCAACCCATCATCGTCCAGCAAGCCTGCGATGGAATTACTCACGCACGGCGATGAGCATCATGATTGGTGATGGAGGATGGTTGATGATGACGACGGCGACGAATCCCCCTCCCCGGAGCCCCGAACGGACTCCGAATCAGCCCTCTCGAGAGAGATTAGGGCTTGGCGGCGGCTCCGTATCGTAAAACGCGATGAAACTTTCTCTCTGATTTTTTTCTCCGCGAGACGGAATATATGGAGTTGGAGTTGAGGTCGGCGGAGCCTCAGGGGGCCCACGAGACAGGGGGCGCGCCCAGGGGGAGGGCGTGCCCCCACCCTCGTGGACAGGGTGTGTGCCCCCTGGTCTTGATTCTTTCGCCAATATTTTTAAAAAGTGCCTCCATGGATTTTCAGGACATTCCGAGAACTTTTGCTTTCTACACATAAAACAACATCATGGCAGTTCTACTGAAAGCAGCGTCAGTCCGGGTTAGTTTCATTCAAATCATGCAAGTTAGAGTCCAAAATAAAGGCAAAAGTGTTTGGAAAAGTAGATACGTTGGAGACGTATCACACCTCTTGTTCTTCATCGGGAGGCCAGATCTGGAGTCCGTTTGGGGCTCGGAGAGCGGTGTCTTCGATCTTCGTCATCACCAACCCTCTTTCATCGCCAATTCCATGATGCTCCTCACCAGGAGTGAGTAATTCCTTCGTAGGCTAGCTGGTCGGTGAGGAGTTGAATGAGATTCATCATGTAATCGAGTTAGTTTTGTTAGGGCTTGATCCCTAGTATCCACTATGTTCTGAGGTTGATGTTGCTATGACTTTGCCATTCTTAATGCTTGTCACTTTGGGCCGGGTGCCATGACTTCACTGAACCATTTATGTTATCACCATTATATCTGTGTTCTAGATCTGATCTTGCAAGTTATAGTCACCTATTACGTGTTATGATCCGTAAACCCCGAAGTTACAGTATTTTGGATACTCTCCGATGATGACCATAGTTTTAGGACTTCATGTATTCACTATGTTGTAATGATTTGTTTCGGTTCTCTATTAAAAGGAGACCTTAATATCCCTTAGTTTCCTTATGGACGTCGCTGCCATGGGAGGGTAGGACAAAAGATGTCATGTTCTTTCCATAAGCACGTATGACTACTTACGGAATGCATGCCTACATTATACTTATGAACTGGAGCTAGTTTTGTATCGCCCTAGGTTAAGATTGTTATATGATGGATACAATCCAACGAATTCACCGATCCAATGCCTATGAATTTTCCACATATTGTTTCTGCTAAGTTACTATTGTTATTGCTGTTGTCACAACTGCTACAAAATCATTGCTATCATTGTTACCGTTACCGCTACTATTACGACTACTATCTAAATTATCATATTACTTTGCTACTGATCATATTGCTGCAGATAATTAATCTCCAGGTGTGGTTGAATTGACAACTCAGCTTCTAATACTTGCAAATATTCTTTGGCTCCCCTTGTGCCGAATCTATTAATTTGGGTTGAATACTCTACCCTCGAAAACTGTTGCGATCCCCTATACTTCTGGGTTATCACTACTCACAAATGATATTCATGCTCAAGATCGGAGGGGTGTTAAATAGCATAATGGATCTGAACATATAATCTTCCACCAAATAAACCATATAGTAATCAACTACAAGTTGTAATCAACACTACTAGCCACCCACAGGTACCAATCTGAGATTCCGGTACAAAGTTTGAACACAAGAGATGAACTAGGGTTTGAGATGAGATGGTGATGTTGAAGATGTCAATGGAGATTGGCCTCCCAAAGATGAGAGGGTTGTTGGTGATGACGATGGCTTCGATTTCCCCCCTCCGAGAGGGAAGTTCCCCCGGCGAAATCGCTCCGCCGGAGGAAAAAGTGCTCCTGCCCAAGTTTCGCCTCGAGACGGCGGCGCTTCATCCCGAAAGTCCTCTTCTTATTTTTTTTCTAGGTTAAAAGAGCTTAAATACTAGAAGATGGGCACCGAAGGTGGGCTGGGCTGCCCACCACCCACTAGGCAGCCCCCCTCTGGTAGTTATTTGCTCCAATATTTATTATATCTTCCAAAATAATTCTCTGTAAAATTTCAGCTCATTTGGAGATGTGCAGAATAGGTAACTCTGACATAGCTTTTTCAGGTCCAGAATTCCAGCTGCCAGCATTCTCCCTCTTTGTGTAAATCTTGCATATTATGAGAGAAAGGGCATTAGATATACTCCATAAAGTATTATTATGCATAAAAATATTATAAATAACAATAGTAAAACATGATGCAAAATGGACGTATCAACCCCCGCCGCTTCTCTTCGTGTTGCCGGGTGTGGGATGTTCAACCGGCATCACCGTTGGCGCGAGCCCCATCTTCTTGGCGCTGGGTACAGCCGACTCCATCACCCTTGCTATCGTCGTGTCGAGCTCGCCGATTTGGGCAGAGTAGAGAACAAGGAGCATAGGTGCAGTGCTAATGAGGATGAAGTGGGGGCTGGGGTTTTCTGTACGCGTGAGGAAGAAGGGGGGCTGGAATTTTCTGCACGAGTGAGGAAGAGGGGATAAAGTGGTATTGCCATAGGTGTTGGGCTAGGCATTTTTATCAAAAAAATCATGTTAGGTTGAATCTTTTTATTAGATAAAAACTCAACTTGTCAAAAAACTTTTGGTACTTGGAATTCGAGCGGGAGACCAGGGCAGCACAATCCCTACAACGTACCAATGCAACAGCTAAATTTTTATTATATTTCTTGCAGGTTGTCGCTAATAACTGTTAGGTGTTGACCATGACTTGCATCGGCTTCAACCTGGTGGGTACCAGATAATAGTCTGCTGGTAGCATGAACAAAAGGGTGGGAGAAAAACGACTGGTTGCTATCTTTACATAAGAGTAGTATGTACTTGATGTAAGGATACTTTTATTGGAATATAATATTCTCTTGTTAAAATAATACATTCAAATCCTGAATTTTAAACAACATGTGCATGAGCATGTAGCAAGGCCGGATACATGTAAGAGTCTCCCTCCCACTAATTTAATTATGGGTTCTTCTATGGGGCCTAAAACACTGGGTTGTCTCTCCTTCACAAGTGGAAGTTTCGATCCATATGAAAAATAATATGTGCTATGTACGGGGAACTAAAGAACTAGAGCGTACAACGACTACCAAAACTAAATAACGAATATGATGATACCAATACGGACATAAACAGAGACACATAGATTATGAATGTGCAACGAGATACGAACAAAGTAAAGTAAATGTAAATGTAACACCTTACAAGCAGCACCAAAGGATACTACAATAGTTGTTAATCAAACATGCATTGTGTTTAGCATTCAAGTGCCACTAGTTATTCAAGCAATATACAAAATATATTACTGATTGTACATTGAATCACCAGCATCATTCATGACTCGATTTTTTCTATTTTATTTTAGTAAAAGGGGTTTGACATGAATTTTTCGCTAATAGAAACCATTAGAGGTTCACATCAAACTAAAGCCCTACATAATCCTAAAACAACCTTGGGATTGAAGAATAAAGACCCAACTCCCTCTTCCAACCAACATAACCCAACATTTGAGAAGGGCTACCAAAATAAAGCAAATGTACACATCAAACTCAATAAAGATTCTATTACATCAAGTCTATGCACTAACTAAGTGGCTCACGTAGATGTTGCTATCTATTAAGCTGCAGAGATTAGTCGAAGGCTTGAACCAGATGGATGCCCGGTGAGGGAGAATCCAGCCAGCAGGTTGAATCCCGATTCTTGCGTCCCTCTTTCCTACTTTGGGCTGCAAGGTGTGGCGGCATATATCAGGATATGGTGCATAGAGAGATGCAGGGTACGCTGTGTACATATAATTTTGTTCGATAAACGAAACCGCATTGTCATCAGGATCCTTGCCATCGGTGACCTCCTGGTTAATCGAATAATTCAATCAGAAAAATAGAGAGCATGTGCCGAGGCTACTTACCAGTCTTCAGTCAAAAAATTCTGAAGGCCTAAAGAAGTTAGGATCCCACTCAAAGTCCATGTAGTGACTATGATTGTATTGAGAGAAACAGCATGTTCGGTACATGCGAACAATCATTAATTGTGAGTCATCGTCTTATAGAGTCCGAAACCACCTGCAACTGCCATGCCACTTTTCCTTGGAAGGTTCTCAAATTAGGCAGGGTATGGACACAAGGCGGCCTACAACAACATATCATGTTGGAGTCAAATAAAAAGACTGATATTGTAAATCTAAGAACAATATGCGTAGAGCATGAATATTTTTCAATAAATGTTAACGGTAACATAAACATGGAAGAACGAGTTAATTTCACCGGAACTCTACTATCTATGTTCACTAATACGGGACGTTTTGGCAGTTCAATTTAAACTATCAAAATGTCATACACCACTAAACAGAGGGTGTTGACAGTGTGGTATTAATTTCTACAGAAAAGTATAGTTTTCGTCCCTCAATTTTTGGTGAAATCTAGATTTGGTCCCTCAACTCCAAAACCGGACAAGTTGCACCCTTAACTTCTAAAACCAGCCAAGATTCATCCTTGGTCACGGTTTTGACCGGTTTTGGTGCTATCCCACCCCGTTTTTTGATCATGCCGACTCAAATTCGCGTACTTTTTTCAAGTCCGCGTAATGTTTCCCAATTCTGGTACTTTTCAAATACATGAACTTTTTAAAAGTTTCTGTACTTTTCTCAAATCCGCGTACATTTTCCAAGTTCACGTACTTTTTGAAAGTTCATGTAGTTTTTTCAAATTCATGTATTTTTTCTAAATTGACGTACTTTTTCATATTCGCGTACATTTTTTGGAAATAGTTCATGAATTTAAAAAATCTATGCGAACTTGAAAAAAGTACGTGGACTTGGATATTTTTTACACAAAAATATGTGGATTTGAAAAAAATTATGTCAACTTGAAACAAGAGGTGAAATTCAAACAAAGTTCCTGGATTGGAAAAGGAACACGGATTAGAAAAAAATATGCAAACTTTGAAAAGTATCCGGATTTGAAACAAGTACGTGAATTTCAAAAATAGTTCATGGATTTTAAAAACATACTGGATTTCATAAATTACACAAACTTGGGAGAAATACGCAGGTTTGAAAATAGTACGCAAATTTAAAAAAAACATGGATTTAAAAAAAGTACGCAAATTTCAAAATAGTTCACTGATTTGGAAAAATTATTTTACTTTTGAAGAAAATGTGCCATGAAAAAACTATGCGGATTTTGAAAAGTGTGTGTGAATTTCAAAAAGTTCATGGATATAAAATAATTACGCGAATTTGAGTGAGCACTGGTCAAAACCCGGGTGACTCGGCACCAAAACCGGTCAAAACCGTGGCTCCCCCCATTTTCAGGAAAGTTTGGAAAAGTGCTACAATGCTTAGATACAAAATCTTTATAGGGATAATTAGATTTATGCCCCTAGTTGTGTCTCACTCGGCTGTTTTACCCCTAATTTCAAAAAGTCACCTGTTATGCCCAAGTCACTTCGCTCCTCTTATGCTTTTGCCCTTTGACCGTTTGATCGTCAGTTTAAAAAATTCATACTAAATCAGAAAAATGCAAATAATATACCAAAATGTTCGGAAAAACATCACCTATATGTCAGTGTCATTTGCATTCATGAAAAAAGTGTTGAAAAGTGCCCCTGTGAGTTTTAGCTCTTATGATACCACCATGAATAGTAGAATAAAAAAATTGATGGCAAAAAATGACAAATATTTTAAGTTCTTGCCAAGTTTCATCAGGGAATGACATTCGTGGATGTCGTGGCAAAAAAACAATTAGCACTCCAAAATAGATTATTTTTTGCTATGACTTCCATGAATGTCGTTCCCTGATGAAACTTGGCAAGCACTTAAAATATTTGTCATTGTTTTCCACCAATTTTTTTTTTGAATTTTTTTAGATTTTACTATTCATGGTGGTATCATAAGAGCTAAAACTCGGAGGGGCACTTTCCAACACTTATTCCATGAATGCAAATGACATTGACATATAGGTGATGTTTTTCCGAACATTTTGGTATCTTATTTGCATTTTTCTGATGTAGTATGAGTTAGTTATGAATTTTTCAAACTGATGGTTGACCAAGTCAAAGGGCAAAAGCATAACAGGTGCAAAGTGACTTGGACAGAACCCGTGACTTTTAAAAATTAGGGGTAAAACAGCCTAGAGGACACAACTTGGGGCATAAATTTAATTATCCCATCTTTATATGGCTATTACTCATGACAGAGTCAATATAAGGAGTTTATTGCTGAGAAAAAAATTCTTTTTGCCTAGCTACAAATGTGAAATCTGCAACAATAACTGCGAGGAGACAGCTTTACGTCTCTTTTGGGACCGTCCTTTTGCAATTTCATGCTGGGACTCAATCATACAGAACAGGAAGAGGGGTATCAATATTCTTGATGAGCTTGAAATCATGGCACAGTCTCTCCCACCCCACATTGCAATGGACATCACTATCATGGGCTGCTGGCACATTCGGATGCAAAGAAACTCAAAGATCTTCAACGCCATAAATCCTTCACTTCAATCTTGGAGGCACCTGCTTAGAAACGATCTTCAACTAGTTGTTCTCGGAAAAAAGACCAAGCATAGAGAAATGTTCAAGGAGTGGATACAGAGCCATTTGATTTAAGCTTCAAGTTTTAACTCCTTTTCATGATGTTGCCAAAAATTGGAATTGGGTAGTTGTTTGCTTTGTTTTGGGCTAGCTTGTACATTTTTTTATATATATGGAATTACCGTAGAACAATAGTTCAATAGTTCTACAGTTTACGGTTCAAAAAAAAAAACCATGACCAGTGACGAACCTTGTCCGGTTTCAATAGTTCGAATTGCAAGTTATATGATTTTAAAGTTAAGGGACCAATTCTAGACTACACCAGAAGTTGAGGGACGAAAATGTATTTTTCTCTAATTTCTAACACCAATGTCATGATTCTAACTCTTCCCAAACTATATACGCTAATAATAGGAAGCAAGTCATCGTGATATTTGTAAATCATCGGAAAGTAACGGAGGTCAAAAAGAAAACCGGATGGCTGACTGTGAATTCTTCATGTCAGTGTCATGCGTACTGTGGTTTTTGTTGAGTACATGTGTTGTGCATATTTGTGTATTGGGTCCATCTTCTAGTTGCTTTGTATAATTGAGGTTGTGACCCGCTTTTATACATCATATATGCGTGTCTTTGCACATGAGCAATATATCGTACAATTTATACATCATACATGGTATCAGTTTTCTAGTTTCAACCTAGCTTCCGCCCCGCCGCCGCCGCGCGCCCTCACCGCGCCGCCGCCACCTGCGCGCCTCACCGCGCCCGCCGTCGCCGCTCCTCCTCTCTCCCTGCCACCGCGCATCCCCTTCCCTACCCGCGCCGCCGCCTCCACCCGACTGCCGCCGCGCCACCCCCACCCGAGCAATGCCACCACCTCTCTTCCCAGCCACCTAGCCGCTGCTGCCCTCTCCCCGACACGCGCACCACCTTCACCCGAGCCGCCCGCTGCCACCGCCACCCGCACCAAACCCTAACCTGCGCCACCCCGAGCCGACCCTAGCCGCCATGTCGTCAGTCACGTCCTCCGCGTCCACCAACTCCAACCCGTTCGCCGACGCTAACCCTCCCGACGTCAACGACATCCGCAACATGAACATCTACGAGCGGGTGCCGGTTCGTCTCTCCCAAACGGACTCCTCCTACTACACATGGAAGACTTCCAGGAGTACCGCCTCGTTGATCACGTGGACGGCTCCGTTGACTCCAGCCACGTCCCCGAGTTGCATGATAGTCCACCATCGACACCATGATTATCCAATGGTTCCTCCTCACCATCTCGCTGGACCTCTTTCAGGCGGTCGTGCATGACGGTGATAATGCTCATGCCGTGTGGACCAAGCTGAACGGGCTCTTCACCGACAATCAACTCCAACGTCGTGTTTTTTTGCAGCAAGAGTTTTTTGGGTGCCACCAGGACAACTCCTCCATCGACGACTACCGTCGCCGTCTCAAAACTCTTGTTGACGAGCTCCGTGATATTGGCGCGAGGATCGATGATGACCTCCTCCTCAGCACACTCACCGCCAGGCTCAACGAGGACTTCAGCAACGCTGCGGCGAACCTCACCCTCATCCCCGAGCCCTCCTTTGCCAAGTTCGTTGCGTACCTCCGCTTGGAGGAGCGACGGATGAAGCAGGTGAAGGCGTGGGCCATCCACACCGCCCTCGCCATTGGCACCACCCGTGGCGGACCCCCGGGGCTTCCCGCTGCCCCGGCCGCGCCACCAGGCGCCCTACCCGGTGCCGCCACCGCCGTACCCGGTGCCACAGCAGCAGCCGAGGATGCTCCCCCTCCCATACGGGCCGCCCACCCTCCCGTCCCTCCCACCAACCGGCGCTGCGAGGGCCGGCACGGTGGTCATGGGGACGGGCAGCGGTAGCAGCAGTAGGGCGCCGGTCAGCCCCGTCAGCAGCAGCTCCAGGTGCCCCCCACCCATGGGCCTACGGCTACAACGCATGGACCGGTGTCGTTCATGCCTACACCATGCCGGTTCCCCGGGCCCCTGCACCGACACTTCCCATGTTGCGACCG
Organism: Triticum aestivum; assembly: GCF_018294505.1. Lineage (NCBI taxonomy): Eukaryota > Viridiplantae > Streptophyta > Magnoliopsida > Poales > Poaceae > Triticum > Triticum aestivum. The sequence goes on from NC_057813.1 coordinate 338,640,562, forward strand.
CCAGTGATCAGGCGCACTACGAGGCCCGCAGCTGTATGGAGGGTACCCACCGCCGCAGCTGAGCAGCGGCTACGACATCCCGATGGCGCCTTCCTCCCCCTCGCCGACGCTGCCGCTGGCGCCCTGGGATCCGGCGCTCCTCGTCGCGCTACACACCGCTCCTACGCCAAACAAGTACACTGGAGGCGGTGATTGGTACATGGACATCGAGGCCACGGCTCACATGTTTGCTCATCCTGGTATCTTGCCTCCTTCACTCCCGTCACCACCGACCGCCGCATCATTGTCGGCGACGGTTCCGCACTTCCTATCACACACGTCGGCACACTTCTTTTCCTTCTAATTCCATGCCTACAACTTTGCCTAACATACTTGTGTCTCCTCATCTTATTAAGAATCTTGTTTCTGTGTTGTTTAACTCGTGAAAATCCTGTCACTGTTGAATTTGACGAGCTTGGTTTTTGTGTTAAGGACGCTCGAACTAGGGTGGTACTCCATCGACGTGACAGCCCCGACGAGCTCTATCCGGTGCATTCGCCTTCATCCGCCACCACCGCACCGGTTGCTCTCTCCGCTGGCGTCGATCTCTGGCACGCTCGTTTGGGTCATCCTAACCCCATCACACTTCGTCATATTCTTAGGAGTTTCAGTTTTAGTTGTAATAAGATAGAGGATCACACCTGTCATGCCTGTCGTGTCGGCAAACATGTTCGCCTTCCGTTTAATAACTCCTCCATCATTGCTTCTTTTCCCTTTCAGTTGATTCATAGCGATGTGTGGACCTATCCGATTCCTAGTAATTCAGGCTACTTATATTATCTGGTTATTCTTGATGATTATTCTTATTATGTGTGGACCTTTCCTTTGTGACGAAAGTCGGATGCACTCTCTACTTTGACGGCTTTTTACTCCTATGTCAGCACGTGGTTTGGGCGTTTCATTCTTGCTCTTCAGACTAAAAATGGAAAAGAGTTCGACAACCTTGCTTTCCGCACTTTTCTGTGGCACCATGGCACAGTTTTTCGTCTCACATGCCCGTACACTTCACAGCAGAACGGTCGAGCCGAACGCATCCTTCGCACTCTGAATGACTGCGTTGGCATGCTCCTATTCCATGCTAACGTTCCACCTCGCTTCTGGCAGGACGCACTCGCTATCGCATCCCTTCTTCTTAACCTTCGACCCTGCCGCCCACGGTGGAACTATGCACCTCACCACCTTCTCTTTGGTACGCCGCCTTCTTATGATGGTTATTTTTGGGTGCCTTTGCTATCCTAGCACTGCCAACACTACTCCTCACAAACTTGCACCACGTTCGGTTGCCTGCATCTTTATCGGCTACCCCTCTAATTCCAAGGGCTATCGGTGCTACGATCGCATCTCCCACCATGTGTTCACCTCCCGGCACGTTTACTTTGATGAGCATGTGTTTCCGTTTCAGCAGGTTCCCCCGGCAGTTCCTCCCGCCACTGGTGACACGGGAGCCTCGACGCCTCTCCCAGGGCGTTCGCGCACCGCTCTCAGCCCGCCCCTGGCTTGAGGCGCGTCCCCCGCCGGTGTCTCCTCTGACCGCGGCGATGGTGCCCGCGGCTCCGGCGCCCACTCCTCCCGCGGCCCCTGCGCCCGCGGCCCCCGCGCTTGCTGCCTTGGCGCCTGCGGCCTCCGTGCCTGCGGCCCCCATGCCTGCCTCGGCGCCTGCGTCGGCCTCGGCGCTTCCCTCGCCTGCGGCCTCGGCGCCCGTGGTTCAGGCGGCTCCGGCGACTACGACCGAGCCATCAGCGGTCGGTCCGGTCACCCGTGCTCGTCCGGGCGTGTTTCGCCCGAGTTCACGCTACACTTCGGATGACTACGTCCACACGACATCCACCTCTATGCCACAACCATTGCAGTCCTTCGTTCGAGCCGCTCTTCGTGGCCCACTCTGGATGGCTGCGATGCAAGAGGAGTTTGATGCTTTGCTGCGCAACCGGACGTGGCAACTTGTTCCCCATCCCGGCACGCCAACGTGATTACCGGAAAGTGGGTCTTCAAACACAAGCTCCGTCCTGATGGTACACTTGATCGCTATAAAGCGCGATGGGTTGTTCGTGGCTTCCGTCAACGTGCTGGCATTGACTTCACCGACACCTTCGCTCCGGTTGTTAAGCCCGGCACGATTCACATGGTTCTTCATCCTGCGGTCTCCCATGCTTGGCCGGTGCACCAGATGGACGTCTCTAACGCCTTCCTTCACGGTCACCTCGAGGAGCAGGTCTTCTGCCAGCAGCCTACGGGGTTTGTTGATCCAGCACTTCCCGACCACGTGTGCCTTTTTTCGTGGTCCTTGTACAGACTCAAGAAGGCTTCGCGCGCTTGGTACCAGCGCATCGCGGTGTTTCTACACCAGCTCAGGTTTTGCTCCACCTGCTTGGACGCATCGCTCTTCGTCTATCAGCAGGGCTCCGACACGGCATACTTGCTCCTTTATATCGACGACATCATCCTGACATCATCTACGACTGGTCTTCTCAGTCAGCTCACTACACGTCTTCGTGCTAAGTTCGCCATCAAGGACTTGGGTCCTTTGCACTACTTCCTCGGTGTTGAGGTGGTGCGCCGTCCGGATGGCTTCTTCCTTCATCAGCGGAAGTACGCTCATGAGCTTCTAGATCGTGCTGGCATGCTTAACTGCAAGCCTGCCACTACGCCTGTCGATACGAAGGCCAAGCTCTCTGCCACGGAATCGCTGGTGCTCTCCAGTACCTCATTCTGACTCGACCGGAGATCCAGTATGTCGTGCAGCAGGTGTGTCTTCATATGCATGCTCCTCGGGACGTTCACTGGGCCGCTGTGAAGCGAATTCTCCGTTCTGTCTGTGGCACTATGGACCTTGGCGTCACGCTCCACGCCTCCCCCGACATCGCCCTCAACGCCTACTCCGATGCAGACTGGGCGGGCTGCCCTGACACTCGTCGCTCCACCTCGGGCTATTGTGTCTTCCTTGGACCTTCACTCATCTCGTGGTCGTCCAAGCAGCAGCCTACGGTCTCTCGCTCTAGTGCTAAGGCTGAGTATCGTGTTGTGGCTAATGTCGTTGCTGAGTGTTCGTGGCTTCGCCAGCTGCTTCAGCAGCTCTCTTGCCCTGTGGATCGTGCTATGGTGGTCTACTGCGACAAAGTTTCTGCGGTCTACCTCTCCGCTAACCCGGTGCATCATCGTCAGACCAAGCATATTGAGTTGGATATTCATTTTGTTCGGGAACAGGTGGCTCTTGGCCATATTCGTGTTCTACACGTTCCTACTTCCCAACAATTTGCAGATATCATGACCAAGGGCTTGCCTACGACGTCATTTGAGGAGTTCCGGTCCAGTCTTTGCATCAGCAGCAGTGCCGCTTCGACTGCGGGGGGTGTTGAGTATATGGTCTGTGCATATCTGTGTATTGGACCCACCTCCTAATTGTTTTGTATAGTTGAGATCGTGACCCACCTTTGTACATTATATATACATGCCTTTGCACATGAGCAATATATATGCAATTCATACATCATACAGTTTCCACACGACCTCCTGATTTTGAGACCACAAACATCACTTTTGTCTTAGCCACAGCATCTCCATCCAAATGGCGCGTATCATCTTCCTCCACACCACCACCAGCCATCCTCCCAGCCCAGCACCATGGCGGCCACGCTCTCCTCCGTGTCTGCCTCTTCCAAGCACTGCTCCGTCGTCAGGGCTAAGCACTCGTCACTTCCTTCCATCCTCTCAACATCATCAGCCGTGGGTGCTCTTTTTTTCTCCCTCTTGATGTTTCTTTCATCCTTTGTGTTGTCTTGTTGATGCTCTCGTCTGTGTTGGTGCAGAAGAAAACTGCCTTCCGTGGGGTTTCCTTGGTGGATAGCAGGTGGTTGCGCAGGGGCGGCGCGCGGCGAAGGCTGGTGCAGGTGAATGCCAAGACCGCCGGCGCGGCCAAGAACATTGAGGTGGAGGTCGACAAGCCGCTCGGCCTCACCCTTGGCCAGAAGTCCGGCGGCGGCGTCGTCATCACCGTCAGTACTACCAGCCGCCCTCCTCTTCTTTCCTCCACCTTGGGTTCTCTTCCAGAAAATATCGAATCCGAATCATGACCTAGGTTTAGCTGCTTCTTTTGACATACTTTATTTATACTTTACTATTTAAAGGAAAGAAAAAACAAGAATAATATGATGAATGATAAACTGAATAAACTAGATAGAAATTTAATACACAAGGATTGCAATTAGCAGCTGGGATTAAAAGGAAACGGACTGGTTTGTGATTTAATCACGGTAGGGTGTGGAGTCAGGAGGGAATGCAGCAAGAGCAGGGCTCAAGTCGGGTGACCAAGTGCTCTATACAAGCAGCTTCTTCGGTGATGAATTGTGGCCGGCAGACAAGCTGGGATTCACCAAGACAGCCATCCAAGCAAAGCCAGACTCTGTATACTTTGTGGTAAGCAGGTATGCACCTCTTCTCCTCATTTTCTGCCTCCGAAGCTTCTGTTCAGATATCAGGATTTCAGGAAACTGAATTTCCCTGTAAGGTGGAGTTTACAAGATTCTCATTTTGCGCCATGACATCAGGGGTGGTGGTGATATTGATGTGAAGCGCCTGCCCAAGAGGCCGGCGCCCCCTCGGTTTGGCCGGAAGTTATCTGATTCACAGAAGGTAATATCAAAATAGTCCCTGGTCGCTACAGTGTGACTTCTTATAGGCCTCACTCAATATATACCTTCAATTTTCCAGGCTAGAGCAACACACATCTGCCTTGATTGTGGATACATATACTTTCTACCCAAGGCTTTTGAAGAACAGGTAAGATCAGACATATTTTTCCTTAATTCCATTAGCACCAATCAGCTTTTCCACATGTGCTCATTTGTAGTTTGCCAGCCTGATGACTTATGACCGATTTTCTCATATACTTTTTTTTTCAGCCTGATGAGTATGGCTGTCCCCAGTGCAATGCGCCAAAGAAGCGATTCGCGAGATACGACGTAGAGTCTGGGAAGCCCATTGGCGGTGCACTGCCACCTCTTACGGTGATAGTCAGTTTGGTTATCGGCATCGCTGGCATAGGGGCTTTACTTGTATATGGCCTTCAATAGGCTTGTTCGTCTCTTCCGAAATTTTGTTCTGGCCGACAAGCTCAACCGATTGCTCATGTACTCTATTTAACAGAAAATTCCAGTAATGAAGGGGTAAAATGAAACATGTTATGTTTGAGGCTAATTGCAGTCCAATATTCTTTGGATCATGTTGTCACCAGAGGCCAGTCACTTTCCAGAAATGTCTCTGGAGTCATGTTGCTCTCAACGCAGTGGTGATTTTCTGCAAAATGGTTGTGGGCATTCATGTGGTGTTGGTATTGAAAGACATGCCTCACCTTGGCATGCACTAATATGTACTCGTAAGACAGAAGCCCCTTTGATGAGTTGTTGCTGATGAAGTGATGTCGTAAAATTTGAAGAAATTCTGAATGAAGTGCATTTTCTTGTGAGATCGATTAGCTAAGCTTTGTCACACCCTCTTAGATAATCATTATAACCCACTCTTATAACCATTATAATATGGGCAGTTGTACCGAAAGTCCATAACTGCTTCCACTATGGTTCGGTGTGGTTAAGGACTTGAGGCATGTGATGTAATGTCTGGTCCGGTTCATCATATCAGCCATCATTTTCAGCTGCTTAATCATCCTTTTTATGTCTAAATGGAGGGGCAATAGAGGAAGAATATTTACCCCACTGAACCCCAAGCCTATCTATCAAAGTGTGGGAGTCATGCATGAAAGTGGCCTGACCAACAACCCCCCTAGTGTATTTCTCTAGGATTTGTTCATCTACCAGATAGGTCCTTGCCTCAACTACACTCCAGGACAGTAGACATCATCACACACAAGCAGGTGCTAGTTAAGATTAGCTGAAACCAGAAGAAGCTGATGAAACCTGCATTGCCATCTTCTATACTTGTTAGTTGCCAGAACAAGTGACAGAAAGAGTAAACCAAAAAAAGAGGCTGCCATGAGCTACTGGGGAAGTCCAGGTACCTAGTAAACCGAAAGAAGAGGCTGCCATGAGCTACCGGGGAAGTCCAGGTGCCTCGCCAGTGCCATCTCCGATGGTACCTCTCATGGTGGTCCTGGCCTTGGGGTGGGTCATCTGCAATGAGACCCTGATGGAGTGGTATGAGCAGGTGACTGACGTGCAGGAGACGGTGACCGACAATGCCCTCATCTTAATCCTCGCCTCTGGGTTCCTGCTGCTCGCGGTCGTCCACCTTAGCAGCCGGATGGAAGTGGGTGCCGGCGGTGCTGGTGCTGGTCATGCTCTTGATTCAGAACATCGTTGTTGCCACGTTCCTGTTGCTGCTGGCGGTGTACTTCGCCGGAATATACTACTACCCACCTCATCGGGACTACGGTGGCAGCGGCAATCTCACCGACCCCGGCGATGACTGGACAGGCTCTGGGCTAGGGTTCTACATGCTGCTGCTGCTTTGCCTGGTGCTGTGCGCCATGTTTTCAGAGGAGGGGGGCAGCTGGTGGATTCCAGGTGTGCTGTTGGCTGCATGACTGCTCTGCCTCAACCTCTTCGCAGGTGGCAAAGTCTTAGGCTATTAATACATTTGAACATGTTCTCTTCTGTTGTTCCGGACAGAGCTTGGGCACCTGAGTGAAACTTCTTGACCTTCTAAATTTATTCTTGAGAATCCACCAATTTACTTTGTGATGTGAGGGTGTACACAGTTCACTACTTGTGATTCCACAGGAGCTAGCCTTGAACTGATTTGCATTAACATCCAGTTTACTAAGCAATTAGTATTGCTTTTCAAGAATGATGTTTTTTCGGGGGTGTTTTTGCTAAGCAAACATCACAACACACTAGTAGAGACATGTTTAGTACTCCCTCCGTCCCATAATATAAGAGCATTTTTGACACTAGCGTAGTGTAAAAAACGTTCTTATATTATGGGACGGAGGGAGTAGAAAATATTTAGCAGTCTTCATAGATGATAGTAAACTGCGGTGGACAGAATGATATAATTCTCATAATAAGATAGCACAAAGGGTTCGTCGCTGAGAATAGCTGCCTGCAGCAGCTGCCTCCTCCTGGAGCTGCTTCACCTTGGTGGTGTAGTCGTTCATGGCTTCCTTAGATTTGTCTGTTGACATCATAAGAATTTTAGCAACGCATGGTAACGCCCTGCAGGGGTATCAGAGTAGAAAACAGAATACAAGGATTTGAAAAAATAAATGGACCTTTAACAGCTTCCCATGCATCCCATTTGGCCCTCTCCCTCATGTTGAACATACCAGGCCGAGCTTCAGAAGATTAAAAGAACGGAAGATGAGTTATAAGTTGTTTAGGTACCATTCGCGAATCACTCCATTACAGGGAAATCAAGCTCAGATACAAGAGATTGGGGAGGAAGAACGGGTAAGTACAGGAGGTAGGAGAAGCTAGGGGAGGAGGGAGCCGCCGTTGCCTTTGACTTGATCCAAGCCCGGATGGCTGTTCGCTGCGCCTGGTCTGGTTACTTGTAGTAGTCTGCCTTCCCTTCGATCGGCACCCAGCCAGGCCCGGCCCATGAGCTGGTGGGCTTGCCACTTCAGCTGCCATGATGGCAGTGCCTTTGGTCGATCCAGTCGTGCTGATAGTTGGGTCGCTGACATCCCCTCCTCCTTAACAACCGGCTTGCCCCCAAGCCGGTGCTCGTTCTCCGCTAGTTCCACCGAATCCAATCCTCCTGGATCCCACTGCTCACAAGAAGAAGTTGTCGGTTGAACTGACTGTACTACATATTGGTCTTGATTCTGTGTATTGCTCTGAAACTCCTCTAGAATTGAGCTTCCTGGACATGCATCAAGGACAACCATATCTAGGTATGTACCCCAAGAGAAGCACCACCAGTTATTTGATCCAGCACGGGTATGATTAGCATAGGCCCAAAACTGAGTCAATTCCCAAAGAACTTCAGCTCGAAGGTTGCTCCTATGTTGCTGACCATCTGTCTTGGGTAATACTCCCTCCGTCCGAAAATACTTGTCATCAAAAAGAATAAAAAGGGATGTATCTAGATGTATTTTAGTTCTAGATACATCCCTTTTCATCCATTTGTCATTTCGGACGGAGGGAGTATCAGACAAAAATGTAGTGACTCCGCTGGGAAGGCAATAAACCAGGCAGTGCTAGGTGGTATTTTTGCGACAATCTTCAGCTTTTTAACAGTGCAGTCTAGAGTGTACTCATGCCAGGGGGGTTTCGGCTGCAAAAATGGCTGCAAAACTGACGAGCACTCATGCGGTCCTTCAATGACAGGCTTCCTACGTCTCGTAGGCCACAAAACACACGGAGCAGTGAACTGGACTGTTTCGTTCTCAGCTTTTTTTCTTGCAACGTGATCACTATGCAGAATATCACATCGGTGGTCTGAGAATTCAGCTCGTACAGAAAACTTGAACTGAACAGTGGTCAATGCTAAAGTATATGTACCCTTGGCGCTCTCTCGGCTGTGAACTTGCTTACAAGTTGTCCTTCTATTCCAGTCTGTCGGATATGCTTCTTCATTGCTGAGCGGCAACCAAATCACACACTCGCAACTCTCTTGGCCCCATATTCTTGTACCATATTTGAGCTCTGCCACTGAATTTTTTAAACCATTGTTCTCCAGCTTTCCTGCTAGTGCAAACTTCTTCAAATAAAACTCATAGGAAGCATAAAGATGGACACAAAGTTCAACTTTTCCCTTTTGTGTTCCTTCTGAAGCTCTTAATCCCACGGTGCAAATTTCTAGATAGATTGGACAACTCATAGAGTACAGACCAACTAAGATCCCACGTGGAATTTCCACCAAAATAAGAATATTTATGTCATGATTCTCAGGAGGCTTGGCAGGGGGTAACATAAAACAGAGAAGTTCCGTGGATTGCAATTTATTAGTTGCGGCAGCTGGTTGCACATGATAACTTTCACTGAAGTTGGTAGCCATTACTATGTTTGTTTGTCGACAAATCTCCCAGTGAAGTGCTGAATCGACAATACTAGTGTGGTGAATATGCAAGATCACATAACTGAAATCCAAAGTGCCCCAATCTGCTAACAATGACCACTGTTCCTTGCGATGAAGTTGTACCAACTGAAGGACCTTAATCACTTGTTGCTGAAGTGACTCTCTGGGAAGGACAATAAGCTGCAGCTTCAGGTATGTTACAGTTGCACTTGTGTAGAAAAAACCAGTGTAATTGATATCAGAAGAGGTGGATAGCGGATGGTCCATATAGGTAGCAAAGTTGGTGGACTCCAAGCATGCCATTTCACTAACATGAGGTAGTTCATCACACTTAAGCACCATGGCATCCAGATTGCAAACTAGCCAAACATCAGGAAATCCAGAGTTGAGACTAGTGTTGAGAAATATAACTCTGTTTACGCAGACAGATTTTGTACCATACTCTGGATGGCAAATTTGAAGGCTGGTTATAACAGTCTTGTCCAATGTGAAACCAAGGTTTGCCTTATATTCCTCTTGACTCCAAATTTTCCATTGTACTGACATGCTCATAATCTGTAGTGTATCCTGCTTACGGACAGACTTGGATAGTTCAGACCACACATGTACTGCTCTGCAACTGCTTGAAAACGATGGCCACGGTAGCGGACGCAACTCGACCTTGATACACTTGTCTTGCAAAATGAGAGATCCTTGTCCATTTACCATCTGCAGTTGCAATTCACTCTTCACCCTTGGCTGGTGATCCGGTGGGCACCACACATGTCCAGAATCACCATAGATACAGCCATGAGCTATGCCATCGAACAGAGCAGTGTTGTTCACAGCAATCTGCACTGGAACAGGGGGCGGCCATTGTTGTTGCTCGATGTAAGCTGGACGCATGTGCTCGTTCCACAAGTGGTCAAGCACTTCCGTCGGGGTAGCAATGTTGATGGGGTCGATGACGTTGCCGTGGTACGCCTCGCTGGTCACCGGGGAAACCAACCGGGGAAAGGCATAGGTGGTAGTGAACAGAAGCTTCGCGCCGGCCTTGGGGTCGATGTCGGTGGTGGTTGCCGCGGAGGAGACGACCTCAGTGAAGGATGAGGTATTGATGCCGATGGAGGGCGTTGCCTGTACCAGGATGAGCTGCACCACCTCCTTGTGGCTGAGGGTGACCGCGCGCTAGGGGTAGACTGTGGTGACGGCGTCCTGGACCTCGTCGACACTGGTGATGGCGTCGACCTGGGTCGAGTAGTCCATCGAACAGGTGATGGGCGCCATTGCGATGCAGACCGAGGCTGCATCATGGGCGACCGTGGGGGTCTCCTGAGCCTGGGTGGTGGCGGAGAAGACGCCGGCGACGACAGCCGGGGCTCTGGCGTTGTCGGTGAGGCCGTCATCGTCTGCCATGGCCATGGGACACGCCGGCTGCAGGGTCGAGACGCCCTCGAGGACTTGGTTCGAGCCATCTGTCGAACAGAGGACGGGCGCCCTCGCAATGCATGCAGGGGACGCATCGGGGACGAGCTCGAGGACCTCCTGGGCTTTGCTGGTGGAAGAGGGGGCGGAGACGACCGGCATGACGGTGGCGTCGACGGCGAGGCCGCCATCGGAGGCCGCAACCGCGGAGCGCGCCGACTGCGGGACGGAAGCTCCCGTGGTGACCATGGAGAGCAGCGCGTCGTACTGCGCAAACAGCCTGTCCGTGGCGTCGTAGCGAGCCTGAGCCTTTGCCCGGAACTCATCCAGATAAGCTTTCAGCTCTGGATGCATGGTGGCGGAAGGAATGGCGTGCTGAAAACAAACTGGGTGAAATTTTTGAATGAATTTTTGGGCGAATTGAGATGAAACGGAAGGGTGGAGGGAGGCTCTGATGCCACGATGATAGGTACCACTCGCGAATCACTCCATTACAGGGAAATCAAGCTCAGATACTCCCTCCGTTCCAAAATAGATGACTCAATTTTATACTAAGTTAATACAAAGTTGAGTCATCTATTTTGGAACGGAGGGAGTACAAGAGATTGGGGAGGAAGAAAGGGGAAGTACAGGAGGTAGGAGAACCTAGGGGAGGAGGGAGCCGCCGTTGCCTTTCTCTTGATCCAAGCCCGGATGGCTGTTTGCTGCGCCTGGTCTGGTTACTTGTAATATATTGCATTGAATTTGGAGGGTGGAGAACCTAGGGGAGGAGGGAGCCGCCGTCTGCCTTCCCTTCGGTCGGCACCCAGCCAGGCCCGGTCCATGAGCTGGTGGGCTTGCCGCTTCAGCTGCCATGATGGCAGTGCCTTTGGTCGATCCAGTCGTGGTGATAGTTGGGTCGCTGACATAAGTACAACGGAGGTGAGCACCATCATGAACATATGATGTAAAGTGGGCAATAACACGTGATTTAATACCACTAGATTCAGGTACAGAACTGAAACTAGCACTCTCAACCAGAAAACTCGCTAGAAGCCACGACGAATAAATCGAAACGGAGGGAGTAGATGCGGCAAAATTTATCAGCAGGTGTAAGTTTTAGATGAAGTTGGCGCACGGCGAAGGAAAAATGATTGTCGTTGTTGCACTTTGTTGTAACTCTACCAAGTTTTTCATACTGTATCTAATACATCCCACCCATTTAGTACTCCGATAGACCATAGTTCAACTCAACAGACTGATTCTGAAGAATAGAAAAGGAGATTTATTATCTACTTTTTACAAACTTATTTTGTTTTTCAGTCCAAACTCAATGCAATATATTACAATTTGAAGACCCAATTCAAGAGTGAACAGTAAAACGAAATAAATGCAGTAGAAAGTAGGTCCCCTTTTTTGTTTTCACTTGCTTGCTAGAGGAACTCTACATTAATAATCTTTTTCGTTTTTTTTGTGGGGGTAATAATCTTTTTGGTAGGATTTGGATCTCACGAGTCAGTAATTTGATAAACTTGCGGACAATTTTCCACGATGATTTATGGCGCCTGCTACATATCACCCGGCTAATGCCAGGGAAAAGTAAGCCGCCTCGTCCACCGCTCGATTAGGCTGTTTTTGATCGTTGGATTAAAACCTTGAATCGTTTTTCCACAGATGCGTGTTTGCAGTAGCTAGAAAATGCGTTCACACCACGTGGGCATCCGTCCTGGCAGTAGCTAGATAAATACACTCACACCTCACGTGCTGCTGGTAGTAGCTAGCCTATATGTAACTCAGCTCGTCAAAGAAGCCGGCCCTGCTCGCACGCCATGCATGATGCATCCCATGCCACCAACGCAGCAGCCCCTTGCGTTGCATGCTGCAACTTAACACCCTCTATCTTTTGAAAGATCCAGCATTTGCTGGCTTCATTGATTTAGCAGGAAGGAGAGTACAAAGGTTGATCGAAACGATCAGGAAGAGTAAATAAGGGAGAGATGGTCAAGTGACCATCATCTCGAACTGAAAACACAGAATTAGACTTCTCCCAACATTTCCCCGAAAGGGGTCTCTAGCTTCTTTGCTCCTGCTAATCTTCATTGTTTTAAGTTACTACTGATCTTTGCACATATCCGTTGATGGCTTGGTGTCACCCCCCCTGAAGGTGCAGTCATTTCTCTCATTCCACAGCTCCCACAAGATCATAATGATCATTGATTTGATTGCTCTTCTGTTTTGTGGTAAGGTACGGTTGATGATCTGCTCGTATACCTGAGCGGATGAGGTGAGGTCCCTGGTCGAGGGTGACAGAGAGGAGCATCCGGATCGCCTTGCTGTGTGCAGCCAAACTTCCCGCACAAAACTGCAATCCCAAAACAAATGTGTGGACGTTTCAAGATTGCGAAGGCACAATTGACAGAAATAACTGTTCGGCCAACCCCTCCTCTAAAGCCGATCATTGCACCAAAGCCTGACTTGGAGAAGCAGCCACATGAACATCTTGTGCTTGTTTGGAGCCCACACCTTCCAGATTAGATAGTTGAATCTGGGCTGACCCGAGGGTTGAAACTGTGTATTGTATGCTGAATTAGCAGAGTAGCAGCCATTGTTGGTGTGTCGCCATCGTATGCGATCGTCGTCGTCAGGGCGCAACGCAGTGCTTTCGGCCTGTAGCATTTGCCACAAGGACAGAAAGTCCGGTGCAATGGCCATGGTGTCACCATGCTGCAGATCAACACCCTCTATCTCGCCTCTGCTCTTCATCGTCGCTATGGATGTTCTGACAAAACTCGTTCAGTGAGCTATGGTGGCTAGTGTGCTAAGCTCATTCCATGGGATCACAGCCATGCAAAGGATCTCGATATACGCGAATGACGTAGCCTTGTTTATCAAACCTACAGTCATGGATTTGAGCTTTGTGAAGGAGACCTTAAAAGCTTTTGGTGAAGCTTCTGGGCTTAAGGTGAACTATCGGAAGTCGTCGGCCATAGTGATTAGAGGGGATGTGGACGACAGACAAAGGGTGGCTGCACTACTCAAGTGTGACTTAGCGGAATTCCCATGCAGGTACCTTGGCCTACAACTTGCTATCAAGAACTTGACTCGCGCGGAATGGCAACCCATGCTGGATAAAGTGACGTATTTCGTACCCGCTTGGCAAAGGGGGTTGATTCAATGACCTGGCCGGTTGATCCTGGTGCAATCTATCATCTCTACTCGGCCGATACATCACCTGATGATTGTGGACGCCCCTGCCTGGGTGTTTGAGGAGATTAACAAGTGGGTGAGATCCTTTTTTGGGGCTGGCAAGGACAAGGTTAACGGTGGACAATGCCTCGTCGCATGGGACAAAATCTGTCGACCTAAGTGCCACGGTGGGCTTGGAGTGAAGAACTTGCAACTTCAATCTTAGGCGCTAAGGGTCAGGTGGGAATGGCTAAAGCGTACGGAGCATGTGAGGCCTTGGCAGGGATTACCAATGATCGAAGATAGATTGGCAAGGGAGGTGTTTGATAGTTTGGTTCATATTCAAGTTGGATCAGGTGATAGCGTTCTGTTCTGGAGGGACTGATGGATACACGGATACTCAGTAGCTGACATTGCTCCACTCCTGCTTATGACGGTCCACGCGAGGGTGATCAATACAAGAACGGTGCAGCAAGCTTTGCTCAACAACAAATGGATGGAGGACTGTCAAATTGAGATCTCTTTCATGGCGCAAATGCAATGCATGCATCTCTGCCATGCGGTGGCGACAGTTGATAGACGTGAGACCGAGCGGGATGTCTTCACCTGGACTTGCTCATCTTCTGGACAATACTCAGCCAAGTCAGTCTATTCCAGCCTTTGCAATGGATGGCCTAAATCACCCCTGGCAAAGTGTCTTTGGAGAAGATGGGCGCCTCTTAAGTGCAAAATCTTTGTTTGGCTCGCAATGCAGTACAGGATATGGTCATCGGACAGGAGGGCTAGGCATGGGCTTCAGGATGAGAGCTCAGCATGCTACACGTGCTTGTAGGATGAGGATAATGTTGATCATATTCTTCTGCAGTGCCCGTATGCTAGGGAGGTCTGGTATAGGACATGGGACACCCTGCAGATTAACACTTCTCAATCACTCGCAAATGAGAATAACCTGGAGTGGTGGTTACGAGCACGAAGAAGCTTCCTAGGGGCGGACAGGAGAGGGTTCGACACCACAGTCAAGGCGGTTCTCTGGGCTTTGTGGAAAGAGAGGAATGCAAGAGTCTTTAGTACGGTAAATCAACAAAAAACTCCTCTGGAGCTTGTTACTAGTACGTTAGTTGAAGTAGCTGAGTGGTCGCAGGCGGCAGGTGGTGTTGGTGGCCTACAACGGTTTATGAGGAGTTAGTTTAGATGTAGTTTGGTTGGTGTTGGTGTTGGTGTAACCGTGTGCGCCGAATGTTCGCATTTGAGCCACACTTCTTGTAATTATGCTTTCTTCATCTTCTATAAAAATATGGTACGCTATTGGCGTACTCTCGGAGAAAAAACACCCTCCGCATCATCCGTTGTTGGCAGAACCATCCTTGCATTAGTAATGAAGGAGGCCCTTGAACCATGGATGTCCGACCTGCAAAAGGCATGCAGCAGCGTGCAACTTGGTAAGTGAAAGGACAACCGCCCTTGTAGCGACATTAGAGCAACTCCAACGGGCCGACCCAAACGGACGGTGATTTCGTCCGCTTTTTGTCCATTTGGGTCGGCTAGGCAGACACGAGCGTCCGCTTCCGCGTTTGGGTCGACGCATGCGTCCAACGCTGACGAGATCCATTTCGACAACGTAAAAAAAAACTGAATGCATGCATATTTAACATAAAAAATAAATTAATTAAACATTAAAGCCGGCCACGAAGGCCGACGGGAGTCCACGCATCCACATTTTAGCATTTAAGAAAAATAAAAACAAACTAAAAACTAGGCGCCGGCGCGCTGCCCTAGGCGTCGTCGTCGTCGTCCTCGGGGTCAGTGAGGTCGATGAGCATCGGCGCCGGACCGGCCTAGCTGAACGCCGTGTTCCAGAGCACGGCCATGTCGGGCGCGGGCTGTGCCGGCGCTAGCGTTGCGCTTGAGCATCTCGAGGTACTCGCCCTCGCGGCGCTCCTCTGCCACCCGGATCTGCCGCCAGTGCTCGAGGTACGCCGCCTCTTGCTCCAGCGTGGCCTGCATCTAGACCGGCGGCGCCCTCACCCACTCGCGCACTACTCCCGTCCAGGAGTAGCGCTCGATGGGCTCCGGCTCCGGCTACGGTTTGGCTTTGGCGAGGCGGCGGGGAGGGGACGACGGGGCCATCGGCGGCACAACGCAGTCGCCGGACGCGGAGAGGGCCATGGCCTGCACCATGGCCGCCTCCTACCGAGCTTCTTCTTCTTCTATCGCCTCTGCCCTGTGCCCCTCGTCCTCCTCGCTCTCCCGGTAGACGGCCGCAAGGGCCGCCTGGTAGGCGTCCTCTGCCGCCTGGTCTTCCTCCTTGACGATGAGCGGCGGCATGCTGCGGTCGACCTCACGCACGCCGCGTCGCCTCGCCTCCTCGTGCTCGAAGGCGAACCAGCGCGCCCAGTTGGGCGAGTTATAAGCGTAGGCCTCGTCGCCGCGCTGCTTCGATTTCAGGTGCGCCTGCCGGCGACGCACCTCCTCCGCGTGCGCCCTAGCCGACCGCGGTGCCGCCGACACTGGGATCCTTTTCGGATCCAGATGCCAGTCGTGCGGCAGCATCACGTCGGGGTACGGCAGCGGCACGCGGTGGCGCCAGTGCCACTCCGCCTGGTGCACAGACACGTTCACCTGCTGCCTCTGCCGGCGAGCAGGCGCAGGCGGAGTCATGGTGAACTCCGCGGGGAAGGGGACGGCGGGGGCCTTGCCCTTTGACTTGCTCCTGCTCCCGGAGAAGAGCTCCATTTGGGCGGCTAGGGTGGCTGGGGTGGCTAGAGTTTGCTTGCTGGCGACGGGGGAGCGAGCGTGGCCTAGATGGGGACGAGAACTGGATGAGGACGGCCCCGTCACACGATCGGCTTAAAAAAGGACGACCGCCATCGCTGACGTGTGGGCCCGGGGTCATAAATTAAGCTGGCCGGCGAGGGGGCAGGTAGTTGGGCGACCGCCAGGTGGGGCCCCGGCGGACATCAAGAAGGTGCGCGTGGCATCCCTTCCGCGTCCGCGCCGACGCATTTGGGGCGCACATTTGGGCCACAAATGCGTCGGCGCGGATGCGAAGCGGGCGCGTTTTGGGTTTGGGTCGGCGCGTTGGGCCTCCACTTTTGTCCGCGCCGACCGAAACGGACGCCATCGGACAAAATGGGTCGCCCCGTTGGAGTTGCTCTTAGCTGCTTCAAAGACCAGCGGCGGAGTGGTTGTTGTGTATAAGGGGGGCGATGCAGTGATGCACTGTAAGACAGAGTGGCTGCTGTGTACAAGGGGACCGATGCACTGTAAGCCGAGACGATGATGTTGTGAGGGTCAGCCGGCTGCTACGGGCGTCACTGCGGTCTTTGCGACACCCGACTGCTTCAAACGGTTACGCGATACTATGACGTGTGCTGCGATGGCCCCGGCGATGGCGCGACGACATGCTTCAAATGGTCATGGTGTGCTGCGATGACATCCCGACTTCTTCGAGGATGTTGCGATGGCTTGCTTCGACCATCGTGGCGATGCTACGAGGTGTGTAGTGACGGCCACGATGTTAGCACAATGACATGCTTCGAACACTCATGGCGGGCTTCGACGGCTACGACGATGTCGCGGCGGCATGCTTCAATGGCCGTGGTGATCCTACGAGGCGTGCTGCGACGACATGCTTCGAATGCCCATATGTGCTTCAATTTTCCGTGGTGTGCTTCGATGACCATGAAGATGCTGCGACGATGTGCTTCGTACAGTCATGGCGATGTTGCGACCTTGTGCTTCAACAACCGCGGCGATGCTACAACCAATACTCGGCTAGTTCGACGATGCAGCAACAACGTGTTTCACGGACATGTCAGCTTGGATGATGGTGTGGCGGCGTGCTTCGACGACATCAGCGATGCAACAATGGGGCCCGGCTGCTCCAGTGATGCGGCGACGACATGCTTCAAGTGCCTGTGGTGTGCTTCGACGGCCATGATGGTGCTGCGGCGATGTGCTTCGTACAGTCATAGCGATGTTGCGACGTCGTGCTTCAACACAGCGGCGATGCTACGGCGGATGCCCTGTTACTTCGATGATTGCAATGACGTGTTTCACGGACAAGACACTGTTGTGATAACGGACATGTCAGCTTCGATGATGGTGTGACGGCATGTTTCGACGACAGCAGCAATGCAGCGACGGGGGCCCAGTTGCTTCGGTGATGCTGCGATGGCATGCTTTGAAGGCCAACGCAGCGGCTTCAAAGACGCTACATCCAAAGCAACCTTTACTCCATGAGCTTCATAGTATCAAATCAAAACCAACAACAACCATTCAGCCTGCAGAACTATTTGTACAAACTGACCAAGGTCGCGAACGCGAGTCGTAGTGTCTAGTTGAGGACATTAATTAGCAAATACTTCCTCCGTCCGGAATTACTTGTCATCGAAATGGATGAAAATGAATGTATCTAAAACTAAAATGCATCTAAATACATTTCGGACGGAGGGAGTACTAGCTACGACCGGTGCATGGCAGCAATTTAACCGTATACTATTAAACAAAACAGTACTAGTGGTGCTACTCGTCAGGGGCATGCAGCCATGCAGTGAATGGGCATAGAGGAAAAAACACGCGAGCTTGTCTCAAAGGCCAACACGTGCTCACGAAAGTGGAAGGAAACAACCGTGGGCCTCGACCTGGACACATGGTTGGAAGGGGAGGCGTATCATCCGGATGAAAGCAATCTTTTTCCATGATTTATCGGTATATCATGTTAGACATATAGTATTGAACTGTGGCACATACTGAGTCAAGAGCAAAAGAACTTGATAAAGCGTTAACAAACATGCATACCTGTATTGGCAACCCCAACAGTGGCTTGCTTGAAGAGTCCATAGAGGATTGCGTTCAAAAAAAAAAAAGAGTCCATAGAGGATAAGCTTTGTCTTCATTGCTGGTGCTCTCGGGCAAGGCCTTTGCCTTGTCGGCATACTCTTCGAAATCCTCCTGCAACATGGTTCAAAATCACTGATCAATCAAGCTACACTCAATTGGTCCCGAGTCCCAACCTACACCCCGATAAAAGCAAGCAAACTGATATGCACAAACAACGCAGGCCTCACGGCTCCGAAGAATACTCGCAGAAAATAAGGAAATCCCCCACTGGGCCAGGATCATGCGTCTAAGCGCAGCATCACAGTCCGTCCGGATGCATCGACAATTCCTCGGAACAGAGTCAAATCACTGTACATATCATCTTGGCGAGACCATGTGCGGACCGCAAGGCAATCAATTCAATAAGAGTCTAGTTGTTTTATTTATTGTCGAGGGGACAAGAATAGTGTAATCGATCAAACAGATCTAGGCGAATCCACAAATCCGTAACAAAATTAAGGCCTTGGGGCGCTCACCTAGATCCATCCAACATGACACAATCAAATGCATGCCAAGAAAATTAAAAGGGTGGTCTGGATTGAAGCCATGCGAGATGGTTCACGATTTCATATTTAGCTGGATGGACCGAGGCAAAACAATGTTGATTTCGGGAGAGTGATCCGTATACCTTCAGACTAAGAGGTTTAGGAAATTTCTTCTTCCTCGTTTCTTGGTTTTCACGATGATGTTGATGATGCCAAGACCATGGGAGAGGGACTAGATCCAACTCATCTCATTATATATAGCCTACTCCTCAGTGCGGACTCCCTGGTCTTTTGTACTGTAAATAACGAACTTCTCCCCTGGGGCGCAGGTGCATTTTTCAGAGAGGCCCTCGTGTACATTTGTGTGTGTGGATGTGTCTTTACATAAATCAGATTTTTTAAGGAAAATACAGATTAGGATGCCAAACGCAATTTACAGCATGACTCAGATTTGGCTTTCCTGCATGAGATAAACACAATATTAGTCACACAACTCCTGCTAGATGAGTACTTTGCTCATCCATCTTTCAAAATGTTATAAAGTGGGGGAGGGGAGTTTTGGCTCCCGGGACTAGGTGCTCCCTGTATCTGTGTCGTCCATGTTAGTTGTGGGATGTGTGTCAGCCATTATTCAATTGAAAATATGGGTACAGAATAAGGAGGAATACACGCATGCGGTGTAGCGTCCGGTTAGTTAAGCTACAATAATCCCAAGTTAATGATGCCATGTCATCACATTATTGTTGCTAATCCTCATTTGATCCATGTCACAATTCAAATTCAAAACAAAGCTTAAAGTCAAAATTTAAATTTTTTCAAACATGAAAACTAAAATGTTCAAGTTGTTGCATTTAATCTTTGAATAATAGTTATGAGGAGCCAACATTTTTATAAAATGTTTAACTGCTTTAAAATAAAGAAAACTAACAAACAAAAATTTAAAAAAGAAAAAAAAGATGGCAAATCAAAAAAGAAGGGGAAAGAACCCCCCCCCCCGGCCAAACGGCCCAGCTGGCCCATGGCCCAGCTAGGCCGTCCCACTTTCTGGCCTACTTAGGCCACCCACCCCTAAAACCCTAAACTGCTACCCTCGATCGCCCACTCTCTCCTACCCCTCCTCTGTTCCTCCTGATCGGGATCGAGGATATCGGCCTGACCCCGCCAACAAACGCCGCCCCACACTTGGCGCGCCGCCACGTCGCCCCGCTGCCCACCTCACCGGCACCGGCCTCTCCGTCTCATCCCGCACGTCGCCCGGTCCCCCCTCGACCCGAACAGGATCGGGACCGACCCCGCCCTGCCACGACGCCGCCGCCACCCGACCACCTCGCCTCCTCGCCTCTCCCTCGCAGGCTCCATCGAGCCTCGCCGCCCCAGTGCCCCTGCAACACGGGTGTGGAACCCCACTGGCCTCCTCCTCCTTCTGCTACAGCGCTCGCCATTGCTCGCGCCACCTGCGCCCCGACCACGCCCGACGAATGCGCCCGCACACCGCCGCCCTCCCCGGCGCGCGATCACCATGCTCCCAGGCCGCGCCCCGCGCCGCGCCTGACCCTGGCTACGGTCGGCCCTGCTCCCCATCCCCGCATTGTTGCCTTCACCGGCGCCCGCCACCTCCCCGCACCGTGGCCTCCTCCCCGGCAGCCACGCTCGCCCGCGCTGTCGCGCGCTCCGGCGTTCGATGCCCGGCGCCCGCGACCGCACCCCGGGGCTCTGCCCCCGTTTCGCCTGTTAGCCCGTTTTGGCCTCTGTGCCTATAGCACGTGGGGCCCGCCCCTATAATAGTAAAGAAAAACGAAAACAAAAATGTTAAAAAAAGATTAATAATAATCAATTAATTAGTTAAATACTTAATTAATCCTGTTATTTAACCTAATTAACTCTTTAAATAATTAAGCTGTTAATTAGCTATCACACAATGACAACCGAGACCCACGAGCCAGTTTGACCAGTCAAGCTGACTGTTGACTAATGACTGATGGAAATATGCCCTAGAGGCAATGATAAAGTTGTTGTTTATATTTCCTTATATCATGATAAATTTTTATTATTCGTGCTAGAATTTTATTAACCGGAAACTTAATACATGTGTGAATACATAGACAAACAGAGTGTCACTAGTATGCCTCTACTTGACTAGCTCGTTGATTCAAAGATGGTTAAGTTTCCTAGCCATGGACATGAGTTGTCATTTGATTAACGAGATTACATCATTAGGAGAATGATGTGATTGACTTGACCCATTCCGTTAGCTTAGCACTTGATCGATTTAGTTTACTGCTATTGCTTTCTTCATGACTTATACATGTTCCTATGACTATGAGATTATGCAACTCCCGATTATCGGAGGAACACTTTGTGTGCTACCAAACGTCACAACGTAACTGGGTGATTATAAAGGTTGTCTACAGGTGTCTCCAATGGTACTTGTTGAGTTGGCATAGATCGAGATTAAGATTTGTCACTCCGTGTTTCAAAGAGGTATCTCTGGGCCCTCTCGGTAATGCACATCACTATAAGCCTTGCAAGAAATGTGACTAATGAGTTAGTTGCGGGATGATGCATTACAGAACGAGTAAAGAGACTTGCCGGTAATGAGATTGAACTAGGTATTGAGATACCGACGATCGAATCTCGGGCAAGTAACATACCGATGACAAAGGGAACAACATATGTTGTTATGCGGTTTGACCGATAAAAATCTTCTTAGAAGACGATCGAATCTCGGGCAAGTAACATACCGATGACAAAGGGAACAACATATGTTGTCATGCGGTTTGACCGATAAAAATCTTCTTAGAAGACGATCGAATCTCGGGCAAGTAACATACCGATGACAAAGGGAACAACATATATTGTTATGCGGTTTGACCGATAAAAATCTTCTTAGAATATGTAGGAGCCAATATGAGCATCCAGGTTCCGCTATTGGTTATTGACGGAGATGTGTCTCGGTCATGTCTACATAGTTCTCGAACCCGTAGGGTCCGCACGCTTAACGTTCGGTGACGATCGGTATTATAAGTTTATGTGTTTTGATGTACCGAGGGTTGTTCGGAGTTCCGGATAAGATCACAAACATGACGAGGAGTCTCGAAATGGTCAAGACATAAAGATTTATATATTGGAAGGTTACATTCGGACACCGAAAGGGTTCCGGGGGTCACCGGATAAATACCAGAGTACCAGGAGGTTACCGGACCCCCCTGGGGGGGAGTATATGGGCCTTAATGGGCTTTAGGGAGAGAGAGAGGGGCTGGCTAGGGCTAGGCTGTGCAGCCCCCAAGCCTAGTCCGAATTGGACTAGGGGGAGGGGTGTCGCCCCCTCCTTCCTTCTCCTGCTCTCCTTCCTTTCCCCCTTCTCCTACTCCTACTAGGAAAGAGGAGTCCTACTCCCGATGGGAGTAGGACTTCCCCCTTGGCGCGCCCTCCTCCTTGTCCGGCCGCCTCCCTCCTAGCTCCTTTATATACGGGGGCAGGGGGGCACCCCAAGACACACAAGTTAATCATTGATCTTTAGCCGTGTGCGGTGCCCCCCTCCACCATAATCCACCTTGGTCATGTTGTAGCAGTGCTTAGGTGAAGCCCTGCGTCGGTAGCTTCATCAACACCATCATCACGCCATCGTGCTGATGGAACTCTCCCTCTAAGCTCTACTGGATCGTGAGTTCATGGGACGTCACCGAGCTAAACGTGTGCAGATCGCGGAGGTGCCGTACATTCGGTACTAGGATTGGTCGATCATGAAGATGTACGACTACATCAACCCGTTGTCATAACGCTTCTGCTTACGGTCTACGAGGGAATGTGGACGACACTCTCCCCTCTCGTTGCTATGCATCACCATGATCTTGCGTGTGCGTAGGATTTTTTTGAAATTACTACGTTCCCCAACGGTGGTATCAGAGCCAGGTTTATGCGTAGATGTTATATGCATGAGTGGAACACAAGTGAGTTGTGGGCAATACTAGTCATACGGCTTACCAGCATGTCATACTTTGATTCAGCGGTATTGTTGGATGACGCGGCCCGGACCGACATTACGCGTACGCTTACGCGAGACTGCTTCTACCGATGTGCTTCGCACACAGGTGGCTGGCGGGTGTCAGTTTCTCCAACTTTAGTTGAATCAAGTGAGGCTACGTCCGGTCCTTGTGAAGGTTAAAACAACATGAACTTGACAAAATATTGTTGTGGTTTTGATGCGTAGGTAAGAACGGTTCTTGCTCAGCCCGTAGCAGCCACGTAAAACTTGCAACAACAAAGTAGAGGACGTCTAACTTGTTTTTTCAGGGCATGTTGTGATGTGATATGGTCAAGACATGATACTATATTTTATTGTATGAGATGATCATGTTTTGTAACGAAGTTATCGACAACTGGCAGGAACCATATGGTTGTCGCTTTATTGTATGCAACGAAATCGCCCTGTAATTGCTTTACTTTATCACTAAGTGGTAGCGATAGTCGTAGTAGCAATAGTTGGCGAGACTACAATGATGCTTCGATGGAGATCAAGGTGTCAAGTCGGTGACGATGGTGATCATGATGGTGCTTTGGAGATAGAGATCAAAGGCACAAGATGATGATGGCCATATCATATCACTTATATTGATTGCATGTGATGTTTATTCTTAATGCATCTTATTCTGCTTCGATTGACGGTAGCATTATAAGATGATCTCTCACTAAATTTCAAGGTACAAGTGTTCTCCCTGAGTATGCACCATTGGTGAAGTTCGTCGTGCCGAGACACCATGTGATGATCGGGTGTGATAAGCTCTACGTTCACATACAATGGGTGCAAACCACTTTTGCACACGCAGAAATACTCAGGTTAAACTCTACGAGCCTAGCATATGCAGATATGGCCTCGGAACACTGGAGACCGAAAGGTCGAGCGTGAATCATATAGTAGATATGATCAACATAGTGATGTTCACCATTGAAAACTACTCCATTTCACATGATGATCGAACATGGTTTAGTTGATTTGGATCACGTGATCACTTAGATGATTAGAGGGATGTCTATCTAAGTGGGAGTTCTTAAGTAATATGATTAATTGAACTTTAATTTATCATGAACTTAGTCCTAATAGTATTTAGCAAATAATGTAGATCAATAGCTCGTCTTGTTGCATCCCTATGTTTTTACATGTGTTCCTAGAGAAAACCAAGTTGAAAGATGATAGTAGCAATGATGCGGACTGGGTCCGTGATCTGAGGTTTATCCTCATTGCTGCACAAAAGAATTATGTCCTTGATGCACCGCTAGGTGACAGACCTATTGCAGGAGCAGATGCAGACGTTATGAACGTTTGGCTAGCTCAATATGATGACTACTTGATAGTTTAGTGCACCATGCTTAAACAACTTAGAATCGGCACTTCAAAGACGTTTTGAACGTCATGGACCATATGAGATGTTCCAGGAGTTGAAGTTAATATTTCAAGCAAATGCCCGAATTGAGAGATATGAAGTCTCCAACAAGTTCTATAGCTAAAAGATGCAGGAGAATTGCTCAACTAGTGAGCATGTGCTCAGATTGTCTTGGTACTACAATCACTTAAATCAAGTGGGAGTTAATCTTCAAGATAAGATAGTGATTGACAGAGTTCTCTAGTCACCATCACCAAGTTACTGGAACTTCGTGATGAACTATAGTATGCAAGGGATGACGAAAATGATTCCCGAGCTCTTCGTGATGTTGAAATCAACGAAGGTAGAAATCAAGAAAGAACATCAAGTGTTGATGATTGACAAGACCACTAGTTTCAAGAAAAATGCAAAGGGAAAGAAAGGGAACTTCAAGTAGAATGACAAGCAAGTTGTCACTCCCGTGAAGAAGCCCAAAGCTGGAGCAAAGCCTAAAACTGAGTGCTTCTACTACAAAGGAAATGGTCACTGGAAGCAGAAATGCCCTAAATGTTTGGTGGATAAGAAGGATGGAAAAGTGAACAAGGGTATATTTGATATACAGGTTATTGATGTGTACCTTACTAGTGTTTATAGTAGCCCCTGGGTATTTGATACTTGTTCGGTTGCTAAGATTAGTAACTCGAAATAGGAGTTACAAAATATACAGAAACTAGTTGAGGGTGAAGTGACGATGTATGTTGGAAGTGGTTCCAAGATTGATATGATCATCAACGCACACCCCCTATACTTTCAGGATTAGTGTTGAACCTAAATAAATGTTATTTGGCGTTTGCGTTGAGCATGAATATGATTTGACCATGTTTATTGCAATACGATTATTCATTTAAAGTCAGAGAATAATTGTTGTTCTATTTACATGAATAAAACCTTCAATGGTCATACACCCAATAAAAATAGTTTGTTGGATCTCGATCGTAGTGATACACATATTCATAATATTGATGCCAAAAGATGCAAATTTGATAATGATAGTGTAACATATTTGTGGCACTACCGTTTGGGTCATATCGGTGTAAAGCGCACGAAGAAACTCCATAAAGATGGACTTTTGGAGTCACTTGATTATGAATCATTTGATGCTTGTGAACCGTGCCTTATGGGAAAGATGACTAAGACTCCATTCTCTGGAACAATGGAGCGAGCCACTGACTTATTGGAAATAATACATACTGATGTATGCAGTCCCATGAGTGTTGAGGCTCACGGCAGGTATCATTATTTTCTGACCTTCACAGATGATTTGAGAAGATATGGGTATATATACTTGATGAAACATAAATCTAAAACATTTGAAAAGTTCAAATAATTTCAGAGTGAAGTGGAAAATCGTCGTAACAAGAAAATAAAGTTTCTACGATCTGATCATGGAGGAGAATATTTGAGTTACGAGTTTGGTCTTCAATTAAAACAATGTGGAAATAGTTTCACAAACTCATGCCACCTGGAACACCACAACGTAATGGTGTGTCCGAATATCGTAACCGTACTTTATTTGATATGGTGCGATCTATGATGTCTCTTACCGATTTACCACTATCGTTTTGGGGTTATGCATTAGAGACAGCTGCATTCACGTTGAATAGGGCACCGTCTAAATCCATTGAGATGACACCGTATGAACTGTGGTTTGACAAGAAACCTAAGCTGTCATTTCTTAAAGTTTGGGGTTATGATGCTTATGTGAAAAAGTTTCATCCTGATAAGCTCAAACCCAAATCGGAGAAATGTGTCTTCATAGGATACCCAAAGGAGACAGTTGGGTACACCTTCTATCACAGATCCAAAGGCAAGATATTCGTTGCTAAGAATGGATCCTTTCTAGAGAAGGAGTTTCTCTCGAAAGAAGTGAGTGGGAGGAAAGTAGAACTTGATGAGGTAATTGTACCTTCTCCCGAATTGGAAAGTAGTTCATCACAGAAATCAGTTCCAGTGATGCTTACACCAATTAGTGAGGAAGTTAATGATGATGATCATGAAGCTTCGGATCAAGTTACTACCGAACTTCGTAGGTCAACCAGAGTATGTTACACACCAGAGTGGTACGGTAATCCTATTCTGGAGTTCATGTTACTTGACCATGATGAACCTACGAACTATGAGGAAGCAATGATGAGCACAGATACCGCGAAATGGCTTGAGGCCATGAAATCTGAGATGGGATCCATGTATGAGTACAAAGTGTGGACTTTGGTTGACTTGCCCGATGATCGGCAAGCCATAGAAAATAAATGGATCTTCAAGAGGAAGACGGACGCTGATAGTAGTGTTACTATCTACAAAGCTATACTTGTCAAAAAAGGTTTTTAACAAAGTTCAAGGTGTTGACTACGATGAGATTTTCTCACTCGTAGAGATGCTTAAGTCTGTCCGAATCATGTTAGCAAATTGCCACATTTTATGAAATCTAGCAAATAGATGTCAAAACTGCATTTCTTAATGGATTTCTTAAAGAAGAAGTTGTATATGATGCAACAAGAAGGTTTTGTCAATCCTAAAGATGTTAACAAAATGTGCAAGCTCCAGTGATCCATCTATGGACTAGTGCAAGCATCTCGGAGTTGGAATATACACTTTGATAAGTTGATCAAAGCATATAGTTTTATACCGACTTGCAGTGAAGCCTGTATTTACAAGAAAGTGAGTGGGAGCACTACAGCCTTTCTGATAAGTATATGTGAGTGACATATTGTTGATTAGAACTGATGTAGAATTTTCTGGAAAGCATAAAGGAGTGTTTGAAAGGAGTTCTTCAAAAGAAATACCTCGGTAAAGCTACTTACATATTGAGCATCAAGACCTATTGAGATAGATCAAGATGTTTGATAAGATTTTCAATGAGTACATACCTTGACAAGATTTTGAAGTAGTTCAAAATGTAACAGTGAAAGAAAGAATTCTTTCCTGTGTTGCAAAGGTGTGAAAGTGAGTAAGACTCAAATCCCGACCACGACAGAAAATAGAAAAAGAATGAAAGTCATTCCCTATGCCTCAGTCATAGGTTCTATAAAGTATGCCATGCAATGGACCAGACCTATTGTATACCCTACCCTAAGTTTGGCAAGGGAGTACAATAGTGATCTAGGAGTATATCACTGGACATTGGTCAAAATTATCCTTAGAGGACTAAGGAAATATTTCTCGGTTATGGAGGTGATAAAGAGTTCGTCGTAAAGAGTTACCTCGATGCAAGCTTTGACACTGATCTAGATGACTCTATGTCTCAGTCTGGATACATATTGAAAGTCGGAGCAATTAGCTAGGGTAGCTCCGTACAGAGCATTGTAGACATAGAAATTTGCAAAATACTTACGGATCTGAATATGGCAGACCCATTGACTATACTTCCCTCACAAGCAAAACATGATCACACTTAAGTACTCTTTGGGTGTTAATCACATAGCGATGTGAATTAGATTATTGACTCTAGTAAACCCTTTGGGTGTTGGTCACACGGCGATGTGAACTTTGGGTGTTAATCACATGGTGATGTGAACTATTGGTGTTAATCACATGGTGATGTGATCTAGATTATTGACTCTAGTGCAAGTGGGAGACTGAAGGAAATATGCCCTAGAGGCAATGATAAAGTTGTTATTTATATTTCCTTATATCATGATAAATGTTTATTATTCATGCTAGAATTGTATTAACCAGAAACTTAGTACATGTGTGAATACATAGATAAACAGAGTGTCACTAGTATGCCTCTACTTGACTAGCTTGTTGAATCAAAGATGGTTAAGTTTCCTAGCCATGGACATGAGTTGTCATTTGATTAATGAGATCACATCATTAGGAGAATGATGTGATTGACTTGACCCATTCCGTTAGCTTAGCACTTGATCGATTTAATTTACTGCTATTGCTTTCTTCATGACTTATACATGTTCCCATGACTATGAGATTACGCAACTCCCGATTACCGAAGGAACACTTTGTGTGCTACCAAACATCACAACGTAACCGGGTGATTATAAAGGTGCTCTACAGGTGTCTCCAATGCTACTTGTTGAGTTGGCATGGATCGAGAATAGGATTTGTCACTCCGTGTTTCGGAGAGGTATCTCTGGGCCCTCTTGGTAATGCACATCACTATAAGCCTTGCAAGCAATGTGACCAATGAGTTAGTTACGGGATGATGCATTACGGAACGAGTAAGGAGACTTGCTGGTAACGAGATTGAACTAGGTATTGAGATATCGACGATCGAATCTTGGGCAAGTAACATACCGATGACAAAGGGAACAACATATGTTGTTATGCGGTTTGACCGATAAAGATCTTCGTAAAATTTGTAGTAGCCAATATGAGCATCCAGGTTCCGGTATTGGTTATTGACCGGAGACGTGTCTCGGTCATGTCTACATAGTTCTCGAACCCGTAGGGTCCGCATGCTTAACGTTCAGTATTATGAGTTTATGTGTTCTGATGTACTGAAGGTTGTTCGGAGTTCCAGATGAGATCACAGACATGACGAGGAGTCTCGAAATGGTCGAGACATAAATATTTATATATTGTAAGGTTATATTTGGACACCGGAAGGGTTCCGGGGGTCACCGGATAAATACCGGAGTACCGGGAGGTTACTAGACCCCCCGGGGGAGTATATGGGCCTTAATGGGCTTTAGGGAGAGAGAGAGGGGCTGGCTAGGGCTGGGCTGCGCCCCCCAAGCATAGTCTGAATTGGAGTAGGGGGAGGGGCGGCGCCTCCTCCTTCCTTATCCTCCTCTCCTTCCCTTCCCCCTTCTCCTACTCCTACTAGGAAAGAGGAGTCCTACTCCCGGTGGGAGTAGGACTCCCCCGTTGGCACGCCCTCCTCCTTGGCCGGCCACCTCCCCCCTAGATCCTTTATATACGGGGGCAGGGGGCACCCCAAGACACACAAGTTGATCATTGATCTTTAGCTGTGTGCGGTGCCCCCCTGTCACGCCCAATATGCGATACTATCCTAAAGAGACTCGAAGGTCCCACCAAGGATAGAACCGCATATTGAAACGCTTTTGCAAGGTGGATATCATTACATCAACATTACATAATAGATGGGGATACATACATAAGGCATACAATGCCACTCGAATACAACAACACAATACATAAGAGCATCATCCGACTACGGATGAAACACAAACAGAAACTCAAACGACATCCACCCTGCTAGCCCAGGCTGCCGACCTGGAACCTATCCCCTGATCGAAGAAGAAGCAGAAGAAGAACTCCAAGACAAGCAAACATCGCTCTCGCGTCATGATCATCGCAAAACCTATACCTGCAACTGTTGTTGTAGTAATCTGTGAGCCACGAGGACTTAGCAATCCCATTACCATGGGTATCAAGACTAGCAAAGCTTAATGGGAAAGGAAGGGGTAAAGTGGTGAGGCTGCAGCAGCGACTAAGCATATATGGTGGCTAACATACGCAAATAAGAGCGAGAAGAGAGCAAACGGAACGGTCATGAAGCTAGCAATGATCAAGAAGTGATCCTGAACTCCTACTTACGTCAAACATAACCCAGAAACCGTGTTCACTTCCTGGACTCCGCCGAGAAGAGACCATCACGGCTACACATGCGGTTGATGCATTTTAAATCGGATCTGGTGTCAAGTTATCTACAACCGGACATTAACAAATTCCCATCTGCCTATAACCGCAGGCACGGCTTTCGAAAGATTATACCCTGCAGGGGTGTCCCAACTTAGCCCATGATAAGCTCTCGCGATCAATGAAGGATATACCTTCTCCCAGGAAGACCCGATCAGACTCAGAATCCCGGTTTACAAGACATTTCGACAATGGTAAAACAAGACCAGCAAAGCCGCCCGATGCGCCGACAATCCCGATAGGAGCTGCACATATCTCGTTCTCAGGGCAACACCGGATGAGCAATCCGTACAACTAAAACCAGACCTCAAGTTTCCCTGAGGGGGCGCTGCAAATGGCTCTAGTTCGGACCAACACTTAGACAAGCATTGGCCCGGGGGGGCTATAATAAAGATGACCCTTGAGAGAGCGACTCCCAAGGGAAAAGTAGGTGGTGGTGAGGAAAATGGTAAAACCAATGTTGGGCCTTGCTGGAGGAGTTTTATTCAAAGCGAACTGTCAAGGGGGTCCCATAAATCACCCGACCGCGTAAGGAACGCAAAATCCGGGAACATAACACCGGTATGACGGAAACTAGGGCGGCAAGAGTGGAACAAAACACCAGGCATAAGGCCGAGTCTTCCACCCTTTACCAAGTATATAGATGCATTAATAATATAAGAGATATTGTGATATCCCAACAAAATCCTGTCCACCATGGAGCAATCTTCAACTTCACCTGCAACTAACAACGCTATAAGAGGGGCTGAGCAAAGCGGTAACATAGCCAAACAATGGTTCGCTAGGAAGGATGAAAAAGGTTAGAGGCTGACATGGCAATTGGTGAGGCTTAAGCAACAAGAGATAGGTAGCACGGCAAAGCGATAGAACGAAGCAACTAGCATAGCAATGATAGTAATAAGATCCAAGGTAGCGGTCATCTTGCCTGAAATCCCGCAAGGAAGAAGAACGAGTCCATGAAGAAGACGAACGAATGAATCTGAACCAAGCGTAGACGAACGAATCCTCACGATCGCAACGAAACAGGAACTATCGAAAAGAAGCACACAACGAGGTAAACACACCACACATGAACAAGGCATGATGCACGACAAGCATGATGCATGACAAGACTACATGAAGCTACTCATGGCAAGAGATGATGCAAACAAGAGCAACACATCAAAGCAAGTTTAAATGAGGCCAGGAACAACATATAACAATTCCGGTAAGTCCTCATATGCAAATTTCAAAGTTGGTCCAGATCTGAATAAACCTTATGTTCAAGTTGTTAAACAGCAAGTTAAGATGCACCAAGATGATCTACACGAGATTCTAGTCAAGTTACATATAAAGTTCATTATATTTGGAGCTACGGCCTAGAAGATATGAGCAAAACAAGTTAAACATGGCATTGATGCAAAATGCATTTAAACATCAAGCAACCACACCAAAACAAGGATGCAACATGATAATATGAAACTACATGCAATTCTAAGCAAGTTTCATATATAGCACACTCAAAACGGAGCAACGGTTCAACACACAAACACTATACAAGTTATAGCAACAATCTGTCCAAAACAGCAACTAGGCATTTTGCAAGCACCAAAATAACATGCTGCAACATCTCAACAAGAAAACAAAAGACATGGGCATGATGTACAGGTAAATCATAACAAAACATGAACACTGAGCTATCTCCAGAAATCACTAGAACAAGCTCAAACACACATGGCAAGATTGCAAATAATAACAGTTCAGACTTTGCAGAAAATAACATCAGGTTGCAATGTTCAGAGCTATCAAACAACATGTTACAGGAACTTATCATGGAAAACAAAGGCATGGCATGAATCTACTAATTGCATAGAACAGAAGTGCCTTACTGACCATAGGCCAAAAAGGATCAGAAAATATGATGGCACCCATGTAAACATAGCAAGTTATATTACAGATTCAAACATGGCAGAAACAGAATTATGAAGGCATATTGGTGAGCTTGTACCACTCACCACAGAGCAATACATGGCATGGCAAGGCAACCAATAGTAGGAAGACATGTTTGTGAAGCTAAGCATGTCAATAGCAAGTTCATAGGGTGCATGGATCACTAACAACAATCATGGCAACAACTGAACTTAATGTTAACAGGCTGACAGCAACATTATTTAGCAACTTTGGAGCAAGATATGAGCAAGCTACAGCAAGCTATAAATGCAACGAGGGGCATGGATAGATAGAGCATGACATGTAGAACAAAACACCCTTAGTGACCATCTCCGGATTATGCATAGAATGATTTATAGAAGCAGGTTTACATAGCATCGCGAAATAACAGATTCAGCCTAGCAAAATAACAACTGCAAGTACCCTACTTAACAAGCTCGATTCACTCACCACAAATCATCGCATGACAAGATAAGCATAGCATCAGCAACAAGACATGTTTATGAAACAATCCAAGGCAAGAACAAGTTCATAGCATGCAAGGATCAACTACAATAACCTTGGCAAAACTGAATAACATGTAAACAATCTGCGAGGAAACATTTTGTAGCAAAAGTAGAGCATGAAAATGACATGCTAGACTACTCCATAATTGCAAACAGGGGCATGAATGGATAGATCATAACCATATGTACAAAACATCCTTACTGAAGTATCTCAAAATATGCATGGATCTCTCTGTAGCATCAAGTTTACATGGCATCAAAATAACAGCAGAACAGGGACTAAAACAGCAACATTACAAAGCCTAGTTTACATGCTTGTGCTAGTCACCACATTGATCACAAAAACACATGGCATACACCCCTGGAAAGATGGCATGGCATAGATCAAAACACATGTAGACATCAACCTCATAGGATGCACACATCAATCATGACAAAAATGACAAATGAGCACGTTCTGTTAACAGACAGCAGACAACATCACGAAGCACTCTTGCAACGATGATTCAGGCATCAAGATGAGCTCAAATGAATATGATGCAATGGAATGAAATGAAGTACTTATTGAGGCGAACAATTTGACATATTACACGCACGAAACGGAGCAGTATGCACAGAGTTATGATGCGATGAACATGGCATGAAAATATGCAGATCTGGGGACTTAGTGGAATTATACCCTCGCGAAGAAAGTCAACGGGCAGGATCGGGATCTCGCCGGAGACGAGGTTGACGGCGGCTGGGGCTTGCCGGAGCGCGGGGGTATACGCCGGCATGGTCGGGGAAGGCCGGAGGGAGTTGGGGCCGGCTGGATCCGAGCGGTGGCTCGCCGGATCCGCGGCGAGGCGGCGGTGCACGGCGCGGGAGGCGGGAGGCCGAGGGGCGGCGGCTCACGAAGCTCCGGCGCCGAGCTCATGGCGGCGGGCCGGCGCGGATCGGGCGGAGCGGGGCCCGGGGCGGCGAGCTGCGGATGGCGGCGGGGCGAGGCACGCCCGATGACGCTCGGCGACGACGAGGGAGCGCCCGGGCGACGCGGTCCGGCGGAGAGCGGCGGCGGCGGGTCGGGCCGCGCGGCGAAGTGCGGGCTCGCGGGGCGGCGGCGCACGGGCTCGCGCGGGCCCGCTTCGGGCTCCGTGGGCCGGTGGTGCGAGGACAGCAGCGGAGGACAGGTGGTGCGCGCCGGTTGGAGGAGAACGGCGATGGGGATGATGTGGCGCGACGCCATTGGTTGGAGCGACGTGGAGGGCGCGGTGGACATGTCCGGCGGGGTGCGGAAGCGTCCGGTGGCTGCGGGAGGAGCTAGACTAGGGTTTAGACCGTGAATTTCGGGGAAGAGGGTGTTTAAATAGGTAGAGGGAGCTAGGAGAGTCCAAATGAGGAGCGGTTTTCGGCCACGCGATCGTGATCGAACGACCGAGAGCATGGAGGGGAGTTTGCTGGGTTTTGGGCCACTTTGGAAGGGGTGTTTGGCTGCACACAAAAGAGGCCTTTGCGGGCTACGCGGTTAACCGTTGGAGTATCAAACGACCTCCAAATGGCACGAATCTTGACAGACGGTCTACCGGTGCTATACCAAGGCCGCTTGGCAAGGCTCGGGCCATTCCGAGAACGTTTAACACCCGCTCACAACAGGAGACAGAAGGGGAACGCCGGAGGACATAGGAGTGCCGGATTGCAAAACGGACAACGGGGAAAATGCTCGGATGCATGAGACGAACACGTATGCAAAATGAAATGCACATGATGACATGACAAAATGCAACACGCAAGAAAATGACATGGCAATGATGGCGAATAACTGGCAGACACCTGGCGCATCGAATCCGGGGCGTTACACCCCCTCCACCATAATCCACCTTGGTCATATCGTAGCGGTGCTTAGGCGAACCCCTGCGTTGGTAGCTTCATCAACACCGTCATCACGCCATCGTGCTGATGAAACTCTCCCTCGAAGCTCTACTGGATCGTGAGTTCGTGGGACGTCTCTGAGCTGAACATTTGCAGATCGTGGAGGTGCCGTACGTTCGGTACTAGGATCGGTCGATCGTGAAGATGCACGACTACTTCAACCGTGTTGTCATAACGCTTGCGCTTACAATCTACGAGGGTACATGGACGACACTCTCCCCTCTCGTTGCTATGCATCACCATGATCTTGCGTGTGCGTAGGAATTTTATTGAAATTACTATGTTCCCCAACAGTGGTATTAGAGCCAGGTTTATGCGTAGATGTTATATGCACGAGGAGAACATAAGTGAGTTGTGGGCGATGCTAGTCATACTGCTTACCAGCATGTCATACTTTGATTCGGCGGTTTTGTTGGATGAAGCGGCCCAGACCGACATTACGCGTACGCTTACGCGAGACTGGTTCTACCGACGTGCTTCACACACAGGTGGCTGGCGGGTGTCAGTTTCTCCAACTTTAGTTGAATCGAGTGTGGCTACGCCTGGTCCTTGTGAAGGTTAAAACATCACTAACTTGACGAAATATCTTTGTGGTTTTGATTCGTAGGTAAGAACGGTGCTTGCTCAGCTTGTAGCAGCCACGTAAAACTTGCAACAGCAAAGTAGAGGACGTCTGACTTGTTTTTCCAGGGCATGTTGTGATGTGATATGGTCAAGACATGATACTATATTTTATTGTATGAGATGATCATGGTTTGTAACGAACTTATCGGCAACTAGCAGGAGCCATATGGTTGTCGCTTTATTGTATGCAATGCAATCACCCTGTAATGCTTTACTTTATCACTAAGAAGTAGCGATAGTCATAGTAGCAATAGTTGGCGAGACGACAGTGATGCTTCGATGGAGATGAAGGTGTCAAGTTGGTGATGATGGTGATCATGATGGTGCTTTGTAGATGGATATCAAAGGCACAAGATGATGATGGCCATATCATATCACTTATATTGATTGCATGTGATGTTTATCCTTAATGCATCTTATTCTGCTTTGATTGATGGTATCATTATAAGATGATCTCTCACTAAATTTCAAGGTACAACTGTTCTCCCTGAGTATGCACCGTTGCCAATGTTCGTCGTGCCAAGACACCAAGTGATGATCGGGTGTGATAAGCTCGACGTTCACATACAACGGGTGTCGGTGTCAAAACCGGCGGATCTCGAGTAGGGGGTTCCGATCTGTGCGTCTTAGGCTGATGGTAACAGGAAGGAAGGGACACAATGTTTACCCAGGTTCGGGACCTCTCGATGGAGGTAAAACCCTACTTCCTGCTTGATTAATAATGAAGATATGAGTAGTACAAGAGTAGATCTACCACGAGATCATAGAGGCTAAACCCTAAGAGCTAGCCTATGATGGTACGATTGTAATTGTGATCGGCCTTCTAAGGACCATCCTCTCCAGTTTATATAGACACATGAGAGGGCTAGGGTTTACATGGTGTCGGTTAAAAGGAAGGAAACATAATATCCGGATCGCCAAGCTTGTCTTCCACGCAAAGGAGAGTCCCATATGGACACGGGCCGAAGTCTTGAGTCTTGTATCTTCATGCTTCAATAGTCCGTACGATGTATATAGTCCGGCAGTCCGAATACCCGCTAATCCAGGACTCCCCCAATAGCCGCTGAACCAGGCTTCAATGACAATGGGTCCGGCGCGCAGTCTTGTCTTCGGCATTGCAAGGCGGGTTCCTTCTTCGAATACTCCAATGTTCCCATCAAGACGAACAGTGTCCGGCATCTCATCAATGTTGTACTCCTCGGCTTCAGTGCTTCAATAATGACCATTTCCATGTGTCAAGCGAATGCGAGGAGTCGAGGCATTTTTGCATTTGCCACCCTCGGTCCTTCGGGCTAACCATCTATTTGAAGAGACGGGGATTCCCAGATCCAAACCTCACTCTCCCTCCTCGAGCAAGCATCCAACAGATCGCCCCGAAAAAACCATTCCAACATGGTCGGTCGTCATAGCTCTTCTGCTCACTCCCCTTGCCCCAAGCTGGGGGACTGGGGAGAGTGTTCAGTTTCGCATAGCCGTTTGATAAAGTTACAAACCCAAGGGCTTCTCCCGCCGGTGTTCATGGTCCCTGTCCGAGACGGAGTGGACACCTATAACGGCGGAGAACAAGCGGAGATATCCCCTAATCCATCTCCAGAGGAGCGAATATGCCTCATTCTACATCTGTTAAGGGGAGTCGGGTTTCCTATTCATCCATTCCTTCGTGGGCTCCTGGAGTTCTACGGCCTCCAGTTGCACAACTTTACCCCAGCCTCCGTACTACATATAGCAGGGTATGTCGCCCTTTGTGAGCTATTTCTAGGCTGTGAGGCCCATTTTGGAT
Source organism: Triticum aestivum (assembly GCF_018294505.1). Classification (NCBI taxonomy): domain Eukaryota; kingdom Viridiplantae; phylum Streptophyta; class Magnoliopsida; order Poales; family Poaceae; genus Triticum; species Triticum aestivum. Next base: position 338,677,295 of record NC_057813.1, read on the forward strand.
TGTGGAAGAAGCTGCTCTGCCTTGTCCCTCGCAACCAGGGAGAATCCCTATGTGAAGTGGGGCGGGGCCGAAGTATGGCGTATCGCTGAGACCGGATAACTATCCGGCACTCCCAAGAAGGCACCAGATAACTGGGCTTCAGAGTGGTTTTATATTGACGACGCTCCCCTTCCGGATCCAGTCCGAATAGGACTCCCCAAGTTCAGTAACACCCCACCGAGGGCACGTCTAAGCTGGCGCCCCCGAGGCCCCCAAGAAGAGGATTCCAGGGAAATACATTTCCTGATGAGCAGGATAAAGTTACTGGCCAAATCCAGACTGACGATAGTCGAGGTCATGGCGATATGCATAATGCAGGGAGTGCAACCGCTTCAATATCGGGGCAATCCTATGTGGCATTACAACGGGACAGACGATGCCACCCGTTGTGGCCAGAAGGGTCCGGACTCCGCCACTGCTCTGGCAAGGATATTGTCCGATCTATACAAAGGAGAAGAGGAAGACTTCCTTCATATCAAGCCGCGAGAAGGATTCTCCATGTACAATCCCCCAAACTGGGTAAGTCGTCATTTATGTTCTCGCTTCACTTATTGTGGCGTTCTTTGCTAAAGTTACCTGCCTCGATATTTCCAAGCAGGAAGTGAGGAGGGCCGTAGAAGGAATCTCCAGCTCTTCCCCGCAGCCAGAGGACCCCGAAAGGGCCCTGGATCCAGGACTCGAAGAAGACCCGGATGCGGCCGTGGAGCTTGTCGACGGGATATTTTATCGGGCGAGTCGTGATGGCGCCTCAGTGTCTATTACTGCTGATTATCCCTGACTGCTACCTTCATCGCGTGTAAGCCAAGCCGGAAACTCGATCCTCCGAAGAGGACTCTTTCCTGATGTCACGCTTTATCCCTAATGCGTCGTGTTTTTGCATAAGCGACATTCAAAGCGCAGGGCCGAGCGCCTAGGGACCCGTCAGCCACATGCGTCCGGATTGGGTAGGCTCAAGAGGAAGGCGGTTAGGGCCGACACGCCTCTACAGAGGAAAGGTAACAACCTTCCATGTAATTATTGTTACTTGAAGTGTAACAGCGTCCTTTACATCCTGGCAGGAAGAGGGATATCCGGACTATATCCGGGGATCATGCTAACCACGCCTCCACTAGTCGGGCTCCAGAACCAACTTCGAGAGAGGAGGCGGACGTAGGGCCAACGCCGCATAGTCCTCTGACAGAGGATGCAGATATGTTTTTGGCCACAAACTCCAAAGTGGAGAGCCCCATGAATCACCGGCGCTGGAGGGCCGTGCTTCGGAACAACATCTTTTCCGAAGAGGCCTTTAATGCCTTCAATTCGGCAGACGCATACGTCTGAGCTGCTCAAGGCGGGCTTGCCCAAGCGACGAACTAGTATACCAAAGATATACGGGTAAGAAATTGTGGTATGTATAGCAGTAGCCCCTGAGACTTGAAACGGTTGGAACAACAGTTTTAAGTATCAATTTATGCGCAGGTTCTTGTTGATAAGAATGAGCAATTGTCTCGGGAGCTAGAAGAGTGCAAGACCCAACTAAGGGCCACAACTGCCAAGCTAGAGGAATCCCAGAAGGCCTCATACCGTAACATTTATCTCGATTGTATGAAAATGTACCAGTTAGCAACTGGCTGGTGTGACAAACAGAAAATTCTGTAGATAACCCCGGAGTGAATCCGGAGGGCGAGAGAGATGACGAGTCGCATCTCCAGAGGCAACTAAAGGCTGGCAAGCGCATTCTCACGCAAGTGCGGCAGGAGAAGAACAATCTTCAAGATGCCAATGTCCGGCTGGACATAGAGTTAAAAGACGTTCGCGCCCAGCTGACAGACTCCATAAAGGAGAATAAAAGGCTTCGACGCGGCATTTATGGTGAGTGCCTAGACGAACTGTATGATTTTTTGGCGAGGAAGTGTATTGAAAGAATTTTGCTTGTAGGAATGTTAACGGGTTGCCCCGAGGAGGAGATGCCCTCATCTACAGGTGATGTACTGCAAGAACTTTCACAGTTGCATGAGCGAGCTCGGTGGGTGATGCACGTCATTGCTCAGGCCTTGTGGCCATCAAGCCCTCTGCCAAATGGCATAGGGGAGCATGTGGACCTGCTTCAAGGAGCCCGGCGGCGCTTCCAGCTATGGAAGATATCAGCATGCCGGCAAGGTGCAAGAGAAGCTTGGGCAATGGTGAAGACGCGCTACACCAAGCTGGACCCAAACCATATGGCCAAAGTAGGACCGGCGGGGCCCGATGGGCAAGAAATTCCCGTAAGTCTGGTATATGACCAGGTAGCGTTAGCCGCTAAGTATTCTCAACAGGATTGTAAACTAGATAGCCTGTTGGATGGCATAGAGAAGGAATATAATCAGTCCAAGTGACTGTGTAATTTAATGGGCATAAGTAGCCCCTAGCCGGATTAAAATCATTTGTCATGGCGGACCTTTTCGCTTCAGCCCCCGGATCCTATAGTCCGGGGTGTGTTCGAATACCCGCTCAATTATACAAAACCGGGGTATGCGTGGAGACCAGGCGTAGGGGTCATAAGTGCTTGAACAGACAAGTACCCAACTAGTTATGTTATATTACATGGATAGCAAGAAACACCTTCCAGGGAGAATAGTTCCGTTAGGGGTTCCTTTCCCTGGGTGTGCATGCGGCAAAGCACATGCCCGGACTGCGGACAAAGGCGGAGGATACAAAACTTCTGGGGATTTATGTTATGATAAACGAAAACATCTTTTGTTCACCGAACGAATATTCTCTTAAGGAAACTAGCTTTCGGCTTCACCCAGTCTGAGGTACACATCCGGCTCAACCGGCAGTAATAGTCGCAGAGGTGCTCCCCTTATGCCCTAGCCGAATTAACGGGAACGTAGGGCATAAACATAGGAGCCAGGCAACCCAGCTTGGCCATGTCTTAAGTCATATCGATGCATATAATAGTGAAGAAAAGGCACACATGAAAAAGGAAACTCATGTGTGATGGGCAAAAAGCCTTGAGAGTAATTTATATTTAGCTTCCGTATAGGAAGCCCCCAGGTATTTCTTACACACATAGTGCGGCCGGAATAATCCGGGAGTCCGTACTGTATGAAATACTTTGTGTGAAGAGAAAAAGATCGAGAAAGGAAGAGGGAGGGAGCATAATAAAAAAGGAGTAGGTAAGGAGACAAACACTGAGTTCGGCGCTAGGCGTAGAATCTCCGGAGTCTAGCCGCGTTCCATGGGTTCGGCTCGAGTCTGTTATCGGATGCATTACGTAAGCGGTATGCTCCTCCGGTGAGAACTTGGTCGATGACGAAGGGGCCTTCCCACTTGGGTTTGAGCTTGTCCTTCTTCTTCTCTGGTAAGCGTAGAACGAGTTCGCCAATATTATAAGTTTTGGCCCGTACTTCTCTGCTTTGGTATCGTCGAGCCTGTTGCTGATAGAATGCAGAACGGGCCTTAGCGACATCGTGCTCCTCCTCCAGGGCGTCCAAGTTATCCTGCCGATCTAACTCGGCTTCCTTCTCTTCGTACATGCGTACGCGTGGTGAATCATGTATTATGTCGCAAGGTAGTACTGCTTCCGCACCGTACACCATAAAAATGGTGTATATCCGGTGGTGCGATTCAGCATGGTCCGCAGCCCCCAGAGTACGGAGTAGAGCTCCTAGACCCAATGAGTATCCAACTCTGTCAAGGATTGCACTAGTCTGGGTTTGATGCCACTCATGATGAGACCGTTTGCCCGTTCGACCTGGCCATTTGTTTGAGGATGGTAGACGGAAGCATAGTCGAGCTTAATGCCCATTTTGCCGCACCAAGATTTCACCTCATCGGCCGTGAAATTTGAGCCATTATCGGTGATGATGCTGTGGGGGACACCGTATCGGTGTACGACCCCGGATATAAAGTCGATTACTGGTTCAGATTTGGCCGTTTTCACTGGTTTGGCTTCTATCCATTTGGTGAACTTATCTACCATGACCAATAAGTATTTTTTCTTGTGGCTTCCCCCTTTACGGGGTCCAACCATATCCAGCCCCCAGACTGCAAAGGGCCAAGTTATGGGGATTGTTTGGAGAGCGGTAGGGGGCATATGACTTTGATTGGCAAAGAGCTGGCAACCGACGCAATGTTGGACAAGGTCTTGCGCGTCTGCTCGGGCCGTCGGCCAATAGAAACATGTACGGAAGGCCTTGCTGACTAGTGCTCGAGCCGCGGCGTTGTGCCCGCCCAGTCCGGCATGGATTTCAGCCAAGAGCTGCCGCCCTTCCTCTTCGGAGATGCACCTTTGAAGCACTCCGATCGCACTTTTCTTATAGAGTTCCCCTTCATGGACTTTGTAAGATTTAGAACGCCGGACGATGTAGCGTGCTTCGTTTTGGTCTTCGGGGAGCTCCTGCCTATTTAGGTAGGCCAAGAAAGGCTCAGTCCATGGGGCGATGACATCCATTATTTTGTGAGCTGACGATGTTATTTCGATGGTAGAGCCTCCGATTATGTCTGATAGTTTGGAATCTGGGGATGTATTCGGATTCGTGCTGGTATTGCCGGACTCCCCTTCCCATGTCACGGATGGCTTGAACAACCTTCCTAGGAATATGTTAGGTGGGACAGGGTCGCATTTAGCGCCCATGCGAGCAAGTACATCTGCTGCTTGATTGTTTTCTCGAGCCACATGGTGGAATTAGAGCCCCTCAAACCGAGCTGACATTTTAAGGACGACATTATGGTAGGCCGCCATTTTCGGATCCTTGGCATCAAAGTCTCCGTTTATTTGGGATATTGCAAGGTTTGAATCCCCGTGCACCTCTAGGCGTTGAATGCCCATAGAGACTGTCATCCGAAGACCGTTCAACAGAGCCTCATATTCGGCCGCATTGTTGGAGTCTGTGTATAATATCTGGAGGACGTATTGGACCGTGTCTCCGGTGGGAGACGCCAGGACTATGCCTGCTCCCAATCTGGCCAGCATTTTAGAGCCGTCGAAGTGCATGATCTAACTAGAGTATGCGCCGTACTCTTTAGGGAGTTCGGCTTTCGTCCATTCGGCGACAAAGTCAGCTAATACTTGCGACTTGATAGCCCGCTGAGGCTTGTATATTATGTCGAACGGAAGGAGATCAATGGCCCATTTAGCGATCCGGCCCGTGGCATCGTTGTTGTTTATTATATCGTTTAGTGGTACTTCAGAGGCCACCGTAATCGAACACTCTTGAAAGTAGTGTCGTAGCTTTCGGGATGCCATGAAGACCGCATATGCTATTTTTTGATAGTGTGGGTATCGGGATTTGCATGGGGTAAGGACCATGGATACGTAATAAACCGGCTTCTGTAGCGGGAATTTGTATCCGTCAACCTCTCGTTCGACGACGAGTACTTCGCTTATAACTTGATGTGTTGCAGCTATGTACAGCAGCATAGGTTCGCTGATATTTGGCGCTGTTAGGACTGGATTATTGGCCAATAAGGTCTTTATTTCATCGATTTCGGCCACGGCTGCATCCGTCCACATGAAGCATTCGGTGCGCCAAAGAAGGCGGTAAAGGGGCAATGCATTTTCTCCTAACTTGGAGATAAAGCGGCTCAAAGCAGCCACGCATCCAGCTAGTTTCTGGATGTGTTTGAGGTCTGTTGGTATAGCCAACTGTGACAAAGCTCGGATTTTTGCTGGATTAGCTTCAATTCCTCTATTGGAAACGATGAAGCCCATCAGTTTTCCGGAGGGGACGCCGAAAACGCATTTCTCCAGATTCAGCTTGATGTCGTATGTTCGTAGGTTGTCGAACGTAAGCCTCAAGTCATCTATTAGGGTTTCGACGTGTCTTGTTTTTATGACTATGTCGTCCACGTATGCCTCCACTGTTTTGCCGATTTGCTTTTCCAGGCATGTTTGAATCATGCGTTGATAGGTTGCTCCGGCATTCTTGAGCCCGAAAGGCATAGTGTTGAAGCAGAAAGGGCCATATGGCGTTATGAAATCTGTTGCAGCTTGGTCGGACTCTGCCATCTTTATTTGATGGTATCCAGAGTATGCGTCGAGGAAACACAGCGAGTCGTGTCCTGCTATGGCATCGATGATTTGATCGACGTGAGGGAGGGGAAAGGGATCCTTGGGGCAAGCCTTGTTAAGGTCTTTGAAGTCAACGGACAGGCGCCAGGATTTGTCCTTCTTTGGTACCATTACCAAGTTCGCCAGCCAATCCGAATGTTTGATATCTCTGATGAATCCGGCCTCAAGTAGCTTGGCTAGCTCTTCCCCCATGGCTTGCCGTTTGGGCTCTGAAAATCGCCTTAGGGTCTGTTTGACGGGTTTGTATCCCTTTAGTATGCTAAGGCTGTGTTCGGCCAATTTGCGCGGGATGCTCGGCATGTCCGATGGGTGCCAGGCGAAAATGTCCCAATTCTCGCGTAAGAAGTCTCGTAGTGCGGCGTCCATAGTAGGGCTTAACTGTGTCCCGATGGAGGCTGTCTTCGTGGGGTCCGTAGGGTGGACTTGGAATTTGACTATCTCATCTGCAGGTTTAAATGAGGTGGACTTGGGTCGTTTGTCGAGTATCACGTCGTCCCTGTCCACGGTGGCATGCAGCGTTGTTAATTCTTCTGCTGCCAGGGCTTCGGACAATGCTTCCAAGGCTAGTGTTGCGGTTTTGTTTTCGGCGCGGAGTGCGATGTCCGGATCACTAGCTAGAGTGATGATTCCATTGGGTCTGGGCATTTTAAGCTTCATGTACCTGTAATAGGGTATAGCTTGAAAGCTTGCAAACGCGTCCCGCCCTAGAAGGGTGTGGTATCCGCTGCTGAAAGGGGCCACTTGGAATACGATTTCTTCGGACCTGTAATTCTCTGGGGTGCCGAATACCACATCGAGTGTGATTTTCCCCGCACACCGTGCCTCCCGACTAGGGATAATTCCCCTGAAGGTTGTGCCGCTTTGCTCAGTGCGGCCTTTATCAATTTCCATCTTCTTGAGTGTTTCTTCGTAGATCAGGTTTAATCCGCTTCCACCGTCCATGAGCACTTTAGTGAGCCAAAAGCCGTCCACTATTGGGCTAAGGACCAAAGCGGCTGGTGCCCGGACGGTCTGGAATTGGGGTTCGTCACTAGCATTGAAAGTTATAGCAGTGTCGTTCCACGGATTTACTTTTGCCACATGGCACATTTCAGCAGAGCTTCGATAAGCTCGCTTGCGCCTATTGTTTGAGGCGAAAGTCTCTAAGACTGTTAGTATCGTATTGTGTTCCTTGGCGGGATGTTGTTGGGCTTTATGGCTCTCGAGGAGATCCTCGCCACTTTTAGCTACCTGCCGGAGTATCCAACATGCCCTAAGGCTATGGGTTAGTGTTGCATCCGGCGTAATGTGAAGCTTACATGGCCCATTGAGCCATCCTTCCAATACGGTTCCATGTCCTGGGGCGGGTTTTGGTTTCTTGGGAATTGAATTGGTCGACTTACGAGAGTTCAGCCGTTTAGTTCGGACCAAGGTTCTGGTGAGGGCCGTACTATCCCAAAATTCTGTTTGGTTTTTCCAGGCGCTTTCCATCGCATAGTACTTCTGTACTATGGTCGCTAAGTTCGCAAAGTGTGCTATGTCACGGCGGCTTATAGCATTAAGGAGTCCTTTGTTCGTGCAGGTTTTGCAGAAAAGTGAGACTACATCCTCCTCGTGGCAGTCCCCGACCTTGTTAAGCGCAAGGAGGAATCTGGCCCAGTAACGGTGTACCGTCTCTAGGGGCTCTTGCCTGATGCGGGAGAGACGGTTTAAGTCCGTGCGAGTGTCGTTGGCTAAATCCGAATTTTGATCCGATCTGACACCCGGGGGCACGGAAGGTTCCGAGCCTGACAGTTCGGGGTCCGGAGCATCACCCAATTTCTTCGGCCCGATGCCCGACTCTAAGTCCGGGACTCGGATTATGTCTTCCTTTGAGTAGGTGTTCGGCTTACTGAGTTCAGTGATCCGGACATAATTTGTCCTCAAAGTTGAGGGGCGACTCGCGTGCGGTTCCTCCACTACCGCTATCTCATGGGTGGCCGGCGGGGATCTAATGTCCCTCTGGTCGGGTTTAAGCCCAATCCGATCGTAGTCCGTAGCGACTCCCAAAGCGGCGATGCGATCCAAGAGCTCATTAAGAGAGGAGAGCTCTACCGGATCCATCTGTTCGGCAAGCTCCGAATTGATGCGAAGGTAATGCGTGATGACCCGAGAGGCCATCGTTGGTGCGACAGCCAATGGGGCAGCCATAATGAAGCCGCCAAGTCGGAGGGTCTGGCCTATAGCCAGCGTTCCTCTAGCGATGATGTCGTCCTTGACAACGAGACGAGCCATCAAGCCTTGCAACGACGACATAGAGGAACTCTCAATGAAAGCACCAATGCCGGTGTCAAAACCGGCGGATCTTGGGTAGGGGGTCCCGATCTGTGCGTCTTAGGCTGATGGTAACAGGAAGCAAGGGGCACAATGTTTACCCAGGTTCGGGCCCTCTCGATGGAGGTAAAACCCTACTTCCTGCTTGATTAATATTGAAGATATGAGTAGTACAAGAGTAGATCTACCACGAGATCATAGAGGCTAAACCCTAAGAGCTAGCCTATGATGGTATGATTGTAATTGTGATCGGCCTTCTAAGGACCATCCTCTCCGGTTTATATAGACACCGGAGAGGGCTAGGGTTTACATGGAGTCGGTTACAAGGAAGGAAACATAATATCTGGATTGCCAAGCTTGTCTTCCACGCAAAGGAGAGTCCCATCCGGACACGGGCCGAAGTCTTGAGCCTTGTATCTTCACGCTTCAATAGTCCGGACGATGTATATAGTCCGGCAGTCCGGATACCCCCTAATCCAGGACTCCCTCAACGGGTGCAAGCCAGTTTTGCACACGCAGAAATACTCGGGTTAAACTTGACAAGCCTAGCATATGCAGATATGGCCTCGGAACACTGGAGACCGAAAGGTCAAGCGTGAATCATATAATAAATATAATCAACATAGTGATGTTCACCATTGAAAACTACTCCATTTCACTTGATGATCGGACATGGTTTAGTTGATTTGGATCACATGATCACTTAGATGATTAGAGGGATGTCTATCTAAGTGGGAGTTCTTAAGTAATATGATTAATTGGACTTTAATTTATCATGAACTTAGTCCTAATAGTATTTTGCAAATAAAGTAGATCAATAGCTCGCATTGTTGCTTCCCTATGTTTTTACATGTGTTCCTAGAGAAAACTATGTTGAAAGATGATAGTAGCAATGATGTGGACTGGGTCCGTGATCTGAGGTTTATCCTCATTACTGCACAGAAGAATTATGTCCTTGATGCACCGCTAGGTGACAGACCTATTGCAGGAGCAGATGCAGACGTTATGAATGTTTGGCTAGCTCAATATGATGACTAGTTGATAGTTTAGTGCACCATGCTTAAACGACTTAGAATCGGCACTTCAAAGACGTTTTGAACGTCATGGACCATATGAGATGTTCCAGGAGTTGAAGTTAATATTTCAAGCGAATGCCCGGATTGAGAGATATGAAGGCTCCAACAAGTTCTATAGCTAAAAGATGGAGGAGAATTGCTCAACTAGTGAGCATGTGCTCAGAATGTCTTGGTACTACAATCACTTAAATCAAGTGGGAGTTAATCTTCCAGATAAGATAGTGATTGACAGAGTTCGCTAGTCACCATCACCAAGTTACTGAAACTTCGTGATGAACTATAGTATGCAAGGGATGATGAAAATGATTCCCGAGCTCTTCGTGATGTTGAAATCAACGAAGGTAGAAATCAAGAAAGAACATCAAGTGTTGATGATTGACAAGACCACTAGTTTTTAGAAAATGGCAAAGGGAAAGAAAGGGAACTTCAAGTAGAATGACAAGCAAGCTGTCACTCCCATGAAGAAGCCCAAAGCTGGAGCAAAGCCTAAAACTGAGTGCTTCTACTGCAAAGGAAATGGTCACTGGAAGCAGAAATGCCCTGAATGTTTGGTGGCAAGCCTCCCTTTTGACCATCCCTATATCGCCCATTCCATTCTCTCATGCTTGCATTAGATTTTGCTACTGTATATGATTGCTCATATTCTAATGCATAGCCTGCTTTTGTACCTGCTGTTGTACCTTACCTATTTATCCTAAACTGCTTAGTATAGGTTGGATAGTGATCCATCAATGACCCCCACCTTGTCCTTGTTGCCCCTGCTTCATCATCGATGACTCGAGCAACATGATTGATGACCAGAGCCTGACATCTCACATCACATCACACCCCCTTTGTTGCCCGACTCTGTAGAGCTACTATCGAGTGATGAGGGTGATACCTCGTAACGCACTCCTGATGATAACTCTGTAGTGTAGCTATTCGGTCATGGTCATCGAGGGTGATTCCTCCTTCACCACTTCCGATATGACTCTGTAATGCAACCTCTCAAGTGTGGACCTCAAGGGTGATTCCTCCCATGTTCACCTTGATGATTACATCGAGTGGAATCCACCAAGGGTGATTCCTCGGGTTTTCCCCTTGATGTTTGGATGCACGGTTACCTTGACTTTACTTGAGACCTTTGTGCAAGTCGGGCAGGCCCGGAGAGCACCCGCAAGATAATTACATGGCACGTCCGGGCATTCTGGGCCCTTGCCGTAAGTCCACGAGACGGGGTGACGGGGTCACATCGACCGTGAGTCTCTGCTCATCTCCGCAAGCTAATAATACACTATGGTTTGGGTATTTGTTCTGAGTTGGCCTATGACCTTTACGCACTAACCACCACGCGATAATAGTTATGGGCCTCGACGTCGCAGTATCAGCCAAAGCTTTGTAAGACGTCCCGTTCAGCATTGTGGGCCTGTCGGGCCAGTGCCATCCTATATGAGGTGGTGCTCGTCCCGGCTCGTCGCACAACGACCCGGAGTGCAACGGGCGATGGGCCCAGACCCCGGAGTGCTTAGGATGTAGACCGGCGGGGACCTCTCTGTTCAGCCTAGGTAGGGCTACGACATGTTGATCATCCGAGGCCGAGCATGATCCAGGAAAGTGTGTCCGGCCAGAGTAATCAAGCGTGTTGGAAAATGTGGTGCACCCCTGCGGGGAAGATTATCTATTAATAGATGTGTCCACGGTAACATACATTCAGACTTATATCCTGATCTTTTACAACTAGAAATGGATACTTGAGATACGTGGCTCCGGGATTGCTTTCTCGTAGGGAGTCGAGGAAGGATCTTTGGGCGTTAATTCTATAACATGCTTGTTAAATATAAACTGCTATTCTTTACTCTTCTACATGCTGCAAGATTCTTAGAGCTGCTTGAAGATGCTAGTCTTCGATAGGCTAGGCCTTTCCCCTCTATTCTGGCATTCTGCAGTTCAGTCCACAAATACAAACCTTCAATTTGATACCAATGCATACTTAGTATAGATCTGATGCTTGCGAGTACTTTGGATGAGTACTCATGGTTGCTTTGCTACCCTTTCCCCCCTTCTTTCTTCTTTCCGGTTGTTGCAACCAGATGGTGGATCCCTGGAGCCAGATGCCACCACCGATGGATGCTACTACGTGAAGACCGTCGACGATCATGAGTAGTTAGGAGGTCCCAGGCAGGAGGCCTTGCCTCTTCGATCGTGCTGCTTTTGTGCTAGCCTTCTTAAGGCAGTCTTGTTTGACTTATGTCTGTACTTAGATATTGTTGCTTCTGTTGACGCTTGCATATCGAGCTTATGTATTCGAGCCCTCGAGGCCCCTCGCTTGTAATATAAAGCTTGTATTATTTTGATTTGTGTCTAGAATTGTGTTGTGATATCTTCTCGTGAGTCCCTGATCTTGACCGTACACATTTGCGTGTACGATTAGTGTACGGTCGAATCGGGGGCGTCACATGCGGGGTCCTATACGCCGGGTGTCAAACGACAGGCGGGAAATGTCTGTGGATGCATAGTTAACGGCATGCTGGCGCAGGTCTGTTCCTCCCTGGAAGCGCCATCACATCTGTTCGGTATTGTAGTCGCTTGACCCACTAGTCAGCCTGGTCCTGATGATGTGTCGATGATATGGGCGAGCTCGTGACGCTGCTCCTGCTCAGCAGTGCATCCCGCTGGTCCTGATGATATGTCAATGATGTGGATAACCCTCGATAGTATGTCCCACATGTACAAAACCCAGCCGCTTCATAGGATTTCAGTGATATAAAACTACAAAATAAAATGATGGGGTGCGAAACAAGCATGCATCAGCAAAAGTGTTTGGCGGCTGGAGAAACATGAAGTTCATGATACAAGTGTTGGTGTCAACACCGGCAGATCTCGGGTAGAGGGGGCCCAAGCTATACGCCTGGGGACCAATGGTAACTATGGACAAATGACATAGTGTTTACCCAGGTTCGGGCCCTCTTAATGGAGGTAAAACCCTACTCCTGCTTGATTATATTTGAGGGTATAGGGGTTACAAGAGTTGATCTACCTCGAGATCGATTCGGCTAACCCTAGATTAGCTAGCCTAGCAATGTTGTGATCCTGAATCCAATCTACCCTCCAGTTTATATAGACACTAGAGGGGCATATGGTTGTACAAAGTCGGTTTTATAGAAATGAATAAGATATCCGGACACCTATACTTGCCATCCACGCATACGGGAGTCCCCATCGGACACGAGAGATAATCTTTTGTCTTGTATCTTGACGGCCCATCAGTCCGGCCCACATCAATGGACCGGACGCCCGAGGACCCCCTAGTCCAGGAGTCCCACAGTAGCCCCTAAACCAGTGTTCAATGATGATATATTTGGCGTTCAGATTGTCTTCGGCATTGCAAGGTGAGTTCTGAAGAATACACATTGGCTTTCCTCTGTAAAAGAATTGTATCCGACTTTTCACAATAAACACAACCCTTAGCCACGAAGGCAATATATATAATAATAATAATAATAATAATAATAATAATAATAATAATAATAATAATAATAATAATAAGAACAGTGTCTTTTATCTAACAACTTTTTCAATGCAGGGTCACACTTGACCCTTTGGCATCTTGAACTGTTCTACTACCATGCGTTCCATGTTTCGAGGCCACGCCTCCATTGGCACGTCCCGTCGAAACAGAGATCGTGCCCACTTAATACGGGATTGCACATCAATGATATTTGGGTAATCCAATCGTTTGCGGTGCACGCCTTCATTGGAAATAGGCGAGATTCAAGGCACGAGCGCGCGGGGGGGGGGTGGCATTTTTACTGCCTATATGAGGACAATAGATCCTTACTTTCTTCCCCACGCCTTCACATCTCCTCGGCCTTCCAATCTCCCAAGCTCTCCGCACCCGCAAAGTCTCTGTCTTTCTCACCACCACCTCCTCCGACCATGGCCGGAGTTGGCTCCAAAGGCAAATGGGAGGCCTCCTCCATGACGGAGAAGGATATAAAAGATCTCCGGAGTGTGGGGTACCTCGCCGCCGATATCAAGCACAGGCTTCCCCCCAGGTCAAGTCATTCCCACTCCGGAGCCCGGCGAACAGGTTGTCTTCCTTTCCCACTTCCTTAGAGGGTTAGGTTTTCCACTCCACCCGTTCGTCTGTGGACTCATGTACTACTACGGGCTAGATTTCCATGATCTAGCCCGAACTCATTCCTCCACATCTCGGCATTCATCGTCGTGTGTAAGGCTCTCCTCCGCGTCCACCCACACTTCGGCCTATGACTCAAGGTCTTCAATGTGAAGCCGAAGGTGGTCGACGGGCATCACGCAGACTATGGCGGAGCTATGATTAGCAAGCTGCCGAACACCACATGGCCCAAGGAGGCCTTTGTGGAGACCGTGAAGATCTAGCAACAGGAGTGGTTCTACATCACCGAGCCGCGCCACACTAAATGAGCGGCCATTCTGGAGTTCAGATCCCGACCCCCCATGAGGCTCACCTCCTGGAATGCGAAGGGCCTCGACTGGGGGTCCTAGACGGATGTGCTGGCGCTGCAAATGCGCATCAACAATGTGTTAGGTAAGAACGTTGGTCTAACCAACATGGTTCAGGTCATGCTTTTCCGCCACATTCTCCCCTGCCAACGCCGGGCTGCCCCCATGTGGGAATTAAAGCCGGAGGAGCCATAGACGCTACAACACTTCCTCGCTACCACACACGAGGGAATGTGGAAGATGCTCTTCAAGGCGCAAAGGAGCTGGCCCATGGAGACCGAAGACGTCGACCTCAATGCCACGAATCCGTCCTCTCTGGTAAGTATTCAATATCTCCAAAGATGTACCTAGTTAACATACATATATTCAATCTATGCTGAATTCATCAACCCATCCTTTATTACAGGCTGGACCAAGAAATCGTAGCGGATCAAGAGTCCGGCTCCGCTGCCCGAAAACCCAGCCACTCCTCAGCTAGAGGAGATGCTGGTCCTGGCGCCTTATAATCCACTGGAGAGGAAGGCCAAGAAGAAGAGCAAGGGGCCCAAGAACGGGCCCCACTGCAAAGGCCCTCCAGAAGCTGTGTCCGGAGAGACCGAGCCCGTCTCCTCCCACAAGGAAGACGAAGACGAAGAGGAGGAGGAGGAGGAGGAGGAGGAAGAATAAGTGGAGAGCGACTCCCCCCTCAAGATGAGGAGGGGGAAGAGGACAACCTCCGAGAACTTGGAGGGGGCCACGCCGAAGAAAGGGCGGGTGGTCCTCTCGGATAGTTCGGAATCAAAGTCCGAACACAGCTCGGAGAGGGTCCAATGGGAGAAGCCCCTGGCCGAAACATAAGTGTAAAAAACTTACTTGTTTAATCATCGCTTTAATTTGCCTCTATAATGCCCAATCCTTTGATGCTTTTCAGACCTCCACGAGAGATCCCAATCCCCTCTTCTTTGGAAGGGAACTCTCTAGCCCCTGGAGAGGCGGAGAGTGATGACCCATCTCGCGTGCTCTCTCCCCTTGCCATGGAGGACACCGAGGTGTCATCCCAAAGGCCATCTCCTGGCCGGGGAGGGGCGGACAAGACCATCCAGATGGCGCCCGAGGACCACATGTCGGAGGCTGTAGTGTGGGGCACGGCGACCCCCTTAACCCCCGAGGGTGAGGGTCTTCAACAGTCCAGGCCCTCGCCGAACACCATCTCGTAGGCCAGTACGACTCTGAGTTCGGACCAACATCCCCCTTCGAAAGAGGGGGGAGGAACAGGAGCTCCATCAGTGGCCTCTGTCAATCCGGAAGTCGTTGACACTCTGCGGGAGGCACTGCAATGTGCCTCCATCGTGGAGGAACACTGCAGCCTTATGGGTGCGGTTATGGAGAAGGTTCAGTCCGCGAAGAGCGAACTGACTGAAGCTTTCCACAGCCTATTGACAGGCTTCGAGGTAAGCGACGTAATATTCTACACAAGTATTTTGTGTGTGTATATATATATATATATATATATATGTGTGTGTGTGTGTGTGTGTGTGTGTGTGTGTGTGTGTGTGTGAGGCGAAGCCCATGTGTAGACAGTAGCCCCTGAGACTCTATTAGGATTAGAACAATCCAAACGAAGGATCATCAACAAGTATATAATGCACCATATATGTTATTTGACAGGCTTCTAAGCTGGCGGCTACTTCCCAAGCCGCAAAAATTGTCGAGCTTAATCAGAAGCTTTGGCTATCCGATGAGGAACTCGACCACATCAACAAGCTGTTCAATGAAACCCAAGGTGTGTGGCATTTCAGCATATCCGAAAATTATATGCGTGTTAGTCGGTTTTAAACTGACTAAGAATGTTATAAACATACTCGCAGTTTGCGCAGTCGAGGTCGGGTCCCTCAAGAGCACCCTTGCCGAAGCCAAGAAGGAGGCGGAGGCGAGCAAGGTGGCCGCGGACAAAGCGGCCAAAGAGTTAGAGGTGGAGTAGACCGCCTGCCGCAGACATGAGGCGCGGGTGGAGGAGGTCGAACAGGAGCTCAAGGATGCCATCGCCCGGTGTGAGTTGTCACGCCCTAGATGCGACCCTATCCTAAAGGAACTCGAAGGTCCCACCAAGGATAGAAGCGCATCTTGAAGACGCTTTTGCAAGGTGGATATCATTACATCAAACCATTACATAATAGTTGGGGATACATACATAAGGCACAAACGCCCCAAGAATACATCAACATCATACAAGAGATCAACATCCGACTACGGATGGTACACAAACAGAAACTCAAACAATATCCACCCTACTAGCCCAGGCTGCCGACCTGGAACCTATCCCCTGATCGAAGAAGAAGAAGAAGAACTCCAAAACAAGCAAACATCACTCTCGTGTCATGATCATCGCATAACCTGTACCTGCAACTGTTGTTGTAGTAATCTGTGAGCCACGAGGACTCAGCAATCCCATTACCATGGGTATCAAGACTAGCAAAGCTTAATGGGTAAGGAAGGGGTAAAGTAGTGAGGTTGCAGCAGCGACTAAGCATATATGGTGGCTAACATACGCAAATGAGAGCGAGAAGAGAAGGAAACGGAACGGTCGAGAAGCTAGAAGTAATCAAGAAGTGATCCTGAAACTACTTACGTTCATACATAACCCAAAACCGTGTTCACTTCCCGGACTCCGCCGAAAAGAGACCATCACGGCTACACACACGGTTGATGCATTTTAATTCTTATTTGGTGTCAAGTTATCTACAACCGGACATTAACAAATTCACATCTGCCACATAACCGCGGGCACGGCTCTCGAAAGTTTATACCCTGCAGGGGTGTCCCAACTTAGCCCATCACAAGCTCTGACAGTCAACGAAGGATATTCCTTCTCCCAGGAAGACCCGATCAGTCTCGGAATCCCGGTTTACAAGACATTTCGACAATGGTAAAATAAGACCAGCAAAGCCGCCCGATGTGTCGACAATCCTGATAGGAGTCGCACGTATCTCGTTCCCAGGACACACCAGATAAGCAAAGCGTACAGGTACCGATGTAACCCAAGTTGCCAAGGGATGGTCCCGCATGGTGCTCCAGTTTGGACCAACACTTCGAGGAGCACTGGCCCGAGGGGGGGGGGGTAAAATAAAGATGACCCTCGGGCTCCGGAAACCCAAGGGAAAAAAGGGCTAGGTGAGGCAAATGGTAAAACCAAGGTTGGGCCTTGCTGGAGGAGTTTTATTCAAAGCGATCTATCAAGGGGGTCCCATAAATCACCCAACCGTGTAAGGAATGGAAAATCAAGGAACATAACACCGATATGACGGAAACTAGGGCGGCAAGAGTGGAACAAAACACCAGGCATAAGGCCGAGCCTTCCACCCTTTACCAAGTATATAGATGCATTAATTAAATAAGAGATATTGTGATATCCCAACATAATCCTGTCCATCATGGAGCAATCTTCAACTTCACCTGCAACTAACAACGCTATAAGAGGGGCTGAGCAAAAGCGGTACCATAGCCAAACAACGGTTTGCTAGGAAAGGTGAAAAAAGGTTAGAGGCTGACATGGCAATTTGGGAGACTTGAAGAGCAAAAGATAGGTAGCCAGCATAGCGATAGAACGAAGCAACTAGCATAGAAATGATAGTAGTGAGATCCAGGGTAGCGGTCATCTTGCCTGAAATCCCGCAAGGAAGAAGAACGAGCCCATGAAGAAGATGAAGCCACGAAGACAAACCAATCATAGTCGAATGAATTCTCACAATCGCAACGAAACATGAACTATCGAGAAGAAGCACAATCGGAAAGAAGCAAACAACATGGTGAACGCACAAGCATAATCATGGCAAGATGCACAATCAAGTATGATGCATGTCCGGTTTAAAGAGGCATGGCATGGCAAAGCGCAACAAACAATACTACAAGTTAAGTGGAGCTCAATATGCAATGAGTTGCATATTGACAAAACACCACATTGACATATTTAGTTTAATCTCGTTTAAGCTACCAAGCAATATTAAATGTTGTTAAACATGGCAAGAGGTGAAGCATAATTAAACTACCTATCTAGGCAAGTTTAAATGAGGCCGTAACAACAAACAACAATTCCGGAAAATCCTCATGAGCAATATTTGAATTTGGTACTGTTCTACCTAAAACCTTATTTTATTATTGTTAAACAGGAAAATAAAGTGCACCATGTTAAACTAGGCATTTTCCCACCCCATTTACATATAAAGTTTATTAAAATTGGAGCTACGGTTATTTAGTTATGAAATAAATCATTTTAACATGGCATTTGAGCAAATTTAAACAAACAACATTTTAGACTTTTTAAACATGGAAGAAAGTGGCATATTATTAATCTACACAAAATTCTAAGAATTTTACATGGTTAAATCATTTTAATCCATCTACGTGCCGTTTGGCCTGCTGAACATGGCCGCCTCGTACCAGCGCCTCGCGCAACATGCATGGGCGGCTCACGAGGCTAGGCGCCAGGTGGTCCTGACAGAGGAGGTGCCAGACTCTCGTGAGCCCCCCGGATCTCTTGAGCCTCCCGAGACTCAGGAGCCGATCGGCTTGTGAGGAGCAATCTCTGCAGCGCACGTCTTCAACTACTCCAACGCTTCTACAACGATGGTGCCAGGTGACTTTTTGGTTTGTTCAACAGAGGGCGCCTCTCGGGCTGCATCATCCTCAGGCTGCTGGGGCCTGGCCTAGCAGTTGTATCATTTTTGCGCATGTATCGGAATCGGCCTTTCATTTATGAATTTCCCAAGTATTTCAAACACATGCCTGGTGCTTCGTCACCATGATGTCGTTGCACCCTCGCAGACCCACCTTCGACCATCTCAGGATTAAGCACTAGCACAACATCTGAGCCTGGGTCCGTCCCTGCAGTGTTGTTCAATTGAACCGACTGAGTTCTGCCCGCGGGCAAGTTCCCGTGCGCTCAACTCCCGAGGTCCTTGGTGCCTTGTTCTCGCATGAGCTAATCATGTATGGGCGAGTAAGGGCACATGACTCGGTTCATGCAACCGCAGTTCACGGGAGCCGCACGCCGGTCATTTTTCCATGGGACCTTTGCATGAGAAGACTTGGCACGGCGTCTGTGCTTGGGTCCGTCCCTTCAGCGTCGATAAAACCAATGGTTGAGCTCTGTCTGGCGGGCCGGTCCCGTTCATGTCACCTCACTACAAAAAAAATACACTTTCATGATAATACGTGTTCGTCACAGTAGGTCACATTTTGTGTCATGCATGTACATCCATGTTGATTTTATGACAGAATCAAGCTAGTCATACCTGTGCTATCGTAGAAGTGTTCCATGACATTACCGAAATTATCATCACATAAGTGTCTACTTCCATGACGATAAATCGCGCGTCATAGAAGTGCTTTCGTCAAGGGTGACCGACATGTGGCATCCACCATAACAGGTCACCGTTAAGCTATCGAGTTCTAGTTTGGATCCGATAACCCGTTAACAGCCCGGACCAATGGGTATTTTCCACGTGTAAAATTCTCAATGGCCAGAGGAACCACGTGTCAGCTCACCGTTGGGACAGATGCCATCCACTCATTGGACCGAAGGCACCTATGATACACTGACACATGGCACAACCCAATAGAGGCCAATTCCAGTGAAAAGGCCGGCCCGTTTGACTTGGTCAAAAGGTAGCAGGCCGGCCCACGAAAAGCCTGTTAATGGCATGTTCACATATAGCCCATTTAGAGCCCACTAAGTCATGGCCCGTTACAACCTATCTAAATTAGGCCCAGTAGCATCATCTGGGCTGACCAATATGATTCCAGCCCACTGTAACTTCCGGCCCATGTATGGCCCATGACGTCTTTCGGTCCATATGAGGCCCTTTGTAACTCTTGGCCCATTAACGACCCGTAATGAACAGTCTATCTCTTTATACCCATTAACGACCATTATTCCATTGGGCCGTTTCCAGCCCGTGTTACCTTTCGGCCTTCTCAGGGCCCATTTATTCTTGGGCTCATTTCCAGCATTCGGTTACTTACGGCCCGTTACTGGCCTTTTCTGCTTGTGGGCCAAATTCAGCCCCTGGTTACAGTCGGCCCGTTTGTGGTCCGTTAATCTGGTGGGCCGTTTTCATAGCGTCATCAAATACGAACGATTAATGATGGACCATTATGGTCGGCCCATGAACGGACGATTCCAATTTTAGCCCGTTTACGACCCATAATGCGGTCCGTTATTGGCCCCTGTTTGGCCAATCAATCATATGGTCGTAGAAGGCCCATTGATGCTACGCCCCGTAGAAGACCCATTGTTTCTGTGGCCCATAGAAGGCCCATTGTTTCTATGGCCGTAGGAGGCCCATGGTCACTACGGTAAATATGTAGCCCATGGTTATTGTGGCCTAGTTTTAAAAAATAGTTTTTGTGGCCACTAGCAAACCACGGAGAAAGAACCGCACTGACTACAAGCAAACAAATAAACAAGACAACAAGGAAATAAATAAGCAATCAACTTACGCTAGGCTATCACATCTGTTACACATGTTACATCCACTGGGCATCAAAGCTCGCCACCAGTCAAAATATAGGGAACTAAGCAGCATATCACATACATTAGTTGTCAAAGTTGGAGACCAGTGCAAATAAACGCCGCAAAAAAACAAGTCCAAAACTGAAACCACTTCAAAAGAGATCAAGAAACAGTATCCTGGGTACCCATAATGCTGGCAAGATGCTTAGCAAGCTTATTAACTTTCTCTTGTTTGACGCTTAAATCCTCCAGCGCTTGCTGAGTATGCATCTAAATTCTGCAGGGACTTCCTCAGTCCTTCATCTTCTTGCCGTAGCACAACTGACTGATGCCTTTCAACTTGTAGCTGAGACTGAAGAAGCCAAAGTGATTCAGGCAGCGAGTTCGAAGAGCTTGTGCCAGCGGTACTGGCCAGTAACTCAAACACTACATCAAAGCAGGACCGTGGGGTTGTCGCACTGTCTACATGATCATTTTTATCACCTTTCTTGGAGACCAACAGGGTTGTCTCACTATCTTGAACCTTATCTGCATTACTTTCTCTACCATTGCATAGTCGGGTGCTCTTCTCCAATATTCTGTTTGCATTCTATAAGAGAAACAAGCACACACATCATAGGTTTAGCATGTAGTATACAAAACTCATTTTGATAAACCGGTTCAGTAGTAAGGTGGATAGGGTAGCATCATGAAACAAACATATATCTATGTACTATGGTCACTGCATTGTCCATATCATTCTAGTTTTTGTTGCCAAATCAAGATAGAGACACAGTTAACATCATATATTTTTAAGACACAGCAGCATAGACAGAATATAAGTGTGAGAAACTACACAACACTGGTAACACTTGTAATGTGCATCACATGAGAACATAACTGTTTATACAACTAAAACTGAAATCAACATAGAGCAAGAAGTTAGAACAACAATCAGTTAAAGAATAGGTTTAAAACATACCTGTTGCACCATTGGAGTTTCAATTGGATCCTTAAAATTGGAAAGTAGTTGGTATGAGCAAATACAGTGATGCAAGAGCAAAGGAGTATGGACCATAACTACCGAATCTGACCTGACAACAGTTGCTCTTCTGCTTTAAACGTGGAGTTTGGGTTTGCTATAGTGGTCTTCATGCTTCGCGCACTACAGTTGCTTTACAAACTGCTCGTTGGGGGTACTCTGTGGTGGACATGGTGTTGTGTCATATAGAAGTGGGTTACTATCCGCTGGGGTTGGGGTTAGATGGGTTGTAGCTGGTTCTCTGTCCAACAGTATAAGTGTGCAATCTGGAAGAGTCTCGATTATGTGTGGCGGGGCTATTTCATGGGCCAGTACAACCATGGTTATATCTGCACCGATGGGTAGCACCGTCTTTTGTGAAGAACGGTTTTTGCTCCTTAGATACTGCCATCACCCCCTCCAATTCAAATGGTTGATAAATAAGAAAAGAAATTGAACGTAGAGACATTGTATGATAGACAGATGTGGTAATTCACATATATGTTGTCTAACCAAATAGGACAACATGACACAATTTCACATATATGATGGCTAACTAAACAGGATAGCATGACACAGTTTCAGATATATGATGGATAACTTAACAGGATATAATGGAAAAATTCAACATATGATGAGTATCTAAACATGATGACATGACAAAACTATATGATGTCTTTCTAAAATAGGTTGGGATGAAATAATTCACATACATGTTGTCTAAGTATACAGGATGACATGATATAATTGACATAATTGATTCATATACTAAGCAGCCGACACTCGCATGTATGATCTCTAAACTAAGCAGATGGAATTGAATATTGTGCATATGATGTCTAAACTAAGCAATGCAAGACACCATATGCATGATATGAGAAATATAAGCATTACAAATTAGAGCATACACCTCAGGTGGGATATATGACTGGTCATTTGTGTCTGAATCCTCCTCTAAGGAGCTACCTATAACCATCGAGATATAGGCTTCAACAAGTACCATTGCATGCTCTGAAGACCTTGTTTTCACTCCTGATTTTTCCATAACCGGCTCAAATGGCTGATACACATGAAGAGTAGTTCAATATACACAGATTGTCAACAAATGGAATACGTAACGAAAAAAGGATGGCATGAGATAATTCACATATATGATACCTGGCTACATGGCGGTGCATAATTCACATATATGATATCTGGCTAAAAAACATGGCATTGCATTCACATATCTGATATAGAAAGCAAACAGGAGGCATTCACACAAAGCATGTCCAATCTAAGCAGATGGCATGGCAATGCAAGACACCATACACATGATATGAGCAATATAACCTTGCCAAGTTAGAGCATGCACCTCGGGGGGGGGGGGAATATGATTGGTCATCTGTCTCTTTATTCTCCTCTAAGGAGCTATCTATAACCAACAAGAAATCTGCATCGACAGGTAGCACTGACTGCTTAGAAGACCTTGTTTTCACTCTAGATTTTCCCATGACCGACTCAAATGCTGATGCACAGGAAGAGTAAATGAATGTATAAACATTGTTGACAAATGGAATACATTATGAAAAAAATATGGCACAATACAATTCACATATATGATGATTGGCTAAACAGGATGGCATTGCATGATTCACGTAATGCCTAGCTAGAGAAGATGGCATTGCATAATTCCCATATACTCCCTCCGTTCCCAAATATTTGTCTTTTTAGAGATTTCAAATGGACTACCACATACGGATGTATATAGACATATTTTAGAGTGTAGATTCACTCATTTTGCTTCATATGTAGTCACTTGTTGAAATCTCTAAAAATAGAAATATTTAGGAAAGGTGGGAGTATGATATAGAAACCTAACAGGTGGCATTCACACAAAGCAAATCTAAACTAAGATGATGACATATAAGATGTACGATGTAAGCAATGCGAGGCGCCATATGCATGATATGACCACCATCAGCATGCCAGGTTAGAGCAAACACCTCAGGGGGTAAATAGGAGTAGTCGGCTCCCTCTGAATCCCCCTCTGAATAGTTATCTTCCTCCAAAATACAATCTGGAATGGCGGGAGGGGGCCCCACTTCGCCCACCATGGAGCGGCATCTGCATGACATTATATTCCCATGCAATAGTCTTCTCCTTTTCTCTACATGTTCAGTACAATTGTGTACAATAACTGAGATGCATAATAAAAAACATAGTTAGATTATGTAAGGCCTAAGGGGTGCATGCAACAATCAAGACTGATGGTAGCAAATGAGTGGATAGATCCAAAACTAATGATAGCATGTAGATTATAGCTTCAGTTTAAGAAGATAGACGATGGATCATCTACTGTTTGTTGCCCAACCAACATGAACCACATAGAAGACCCCAGATGAACCAGATAGTAGACATATACTATCTGTTGTTGCCTCGATATGTGCCCCACAGGCATTTTAAAACTCAAGTTGGAACATTAGTTTGGACCTAACTCGAAGTCTAAGAGGTGAATAGGACAATAAAGTAGCAGGTAATAATAATCGATGTATAATGTAAGCAGACACGAAAGAGTGTGACCTCTCTTCCGGAACTGTAGTCCTCAGGTTCATCTACTCAATCGATGATCGTAATGAAGTTGGTGTGGCTGCCGACAATGGGGAAGATGATCTGAGGTAGCGATAGAAAGTCTGCAAGGGGAATCTTTGCTGCAGTGAATGCTTCCATCGATGGTGCACCTCAGGTGGGGTGGATGACGGCACGGCAAGAGCTGGACATAACACACAGAGTTTTCTTTGACACCTATCTGAAAATGAAGTAAATATGTAAGGGATCCTTAGAATTGGAGGATTATATAAATGCAGGGACTGGAAAAACACAGGAATATGATAGGAATGAACGTGCAAAATAGAGCATTTGCAAACATAGGATTTCTGTCAACCTGGGTGTTTGGTTCACATGAACTAGAAGAACACCGGAATGGAGAAACATGGTCAAATTAAAGTCAAACCACGTGAAAATGAAAAAATAAGAATCTTATTATGCCAGTAATGAAATTAGTCCTATTCTCCATGCATATTAATTTGAAAAGGACGTCAAAGTGGATATTAAAATTTCTACGTTTTTCTTTGAAAGAGACACCAAAGGGAAAAATCCTCCAGTTTTGCTTTGCTCCATTCCTTCTAACGAAATGCATGAATAGTAGAACCATAGTAAAGTTCCAAATTCCTATGTTTTCCTTCATTTTTTCTTTGAACCAGTGGCGATTCTAGTAGGTAGTGTTCAACAGGCTGAAGCCTGACCTCGAAATATTTTGTGAGCTTACATTTGGTCCACATTAGTATCATATAATGGCTATCTTGCTAAACTGATCAAAATTGTGGTTCAAAAGAGTATTTAGTTTTCTCCCTATTAACTTTGTGACCACGATTCATTTATTTCTAGATTTGCAACTGCTTTGAACCAAAGGATCCCTGAGGGATCGACATGAATGCAGAGTAACAAAGTGATGTGACAAGTGTACAACCTCTTTGGCATAGCCTTGTCGACCTCGGCATTATTCGGTTGGATGTGGAGGATGGTGATGTTGGTGTGACTGTCGGAGGGGGGGGGGACAAGATCTGAGGCCTCTGGATACGGCACTGAGGGTACTACTCCACTGTGATGGATGGTTCCGTTGTTGGAGCAGCTCCGGTGAGGTGTACGACAGGGAGGCTGAAGCAGGACAAGATAGACAACGTTAATCTGAAGTGGGACTCTAATATCATCTGGAATAGATGATGTAAAATACATCACCAAAAAGTGCTAGATGTAAAATGCATCAGCCGCTCCGACAGATGCTATAAATACTGTTCACTCTGAATTTAACTGAAGAAACTGAACTTTACAATCGAAACCAAATTTTACTATCGAAACTGATTGACCTGTAGCAGAGCATTGCAATTGAAGTTTAGGGCGTTCAAGCACTAGTAGCAGAGAAGCAGTGATCTAAATCAGTAGCGGCTAGAGCAGGTAATGCACTAGCATAAAGCAACTCGTGGAGCAGCACCACGAGCGAGTGCTAAAGCAGCAACTCGTGTAGCTGCCGGAGGTCGTGCAGCAGCAGCAGCAGCGCGAGCGAGAGCAAGATTAGAGCAGCAGCATGAACGAGAGCCAAGAGAGGAGCAGCAGTGTGACCGACAACAATAGCAGAGTAGAGGAGCAGCACGAACGAAAGCAAGAGCAATGCAGCAGCGCGACTGACAGCAACAACAAAGCCGTAGAGCGAGCGAGAGCCGGAGCAGCACCAGCTAGTTCCGGTGTGGAAGTCGCCGTCGAGGAAGCAACGACATGGGGGAGAGACATCATGGATGAAGTGGCCAGCAACGACACCGTCGATGGAGACCCGCCATGGCTGCTCGGTATCGAGCACCGGCAGCCCCGTGAGATCGAATAAAACATAAAATGCAGCAGTGAGTGTAGAACCTACTTGGCGGCGTCGAGTAGGCCTCGACTTCATCGAAGGAATTGGTGAGGGTCCTGCGGTTACGGTGGGGCAGGTCAAGACGGTGTTGTGGGGATGGAGGTGGCGCGATAGATGAGGCGGACATCGGGGCAGCTCTTGGAGGTGGAGGAGTGGGCGGCTGATCCGGTGGGACGACAAGATTGACGACGGATCATCATATGGTGCAGTGGATGAGGGATGGCGAGATGTTGTGGTGGACGACGTCGTCCGGGAAGAGTCTCTGGCCGGGCGGCGGTCAGGAGGCCGACGGAGGAGCATGGGGTTTCACGGGTTCTGGAGGCCTCGGTGTATGAATGGGGGGGGGGATGAAGGGAAAGTTAGGGGGAGCCATGACATAGGGATGCACTTGTCCAAAATGCAGGGTAAGTTATGAACGTAGCCCCACCGATTTTGACCACGCGACGTTGAGGCGGCATTTTCGGCTGATGGGTAGAAGGGGGATTTTGCATGTCTGGGCTACGGGACCGATTTTGGATGATGAGGGAGTTTTTGCGCGCATCGAAATTTAGGGATAACAAGGTGCGGCACGCATTGAAGAGGCGGGAGTTTCACAACAGAAGAGACAAAAGATACTCGAGCTTGAAAATTTCGGGATAACAAAGCGCAGAACCCATGTTCGGCAGAACAAACTTAACATGTACAAAAAAACAGTTAATACAAGACACAAGAGAGTCATGTCCCTTTTCCTATATTGCTATAAATGCCATTGAAAAAACTACAAGAAAAAATTAAAGAAAATCGTGAGAACAAGATTACCCTATACAGTACCAAATCAATTCGCACTACTCAATAACAACAAAAAACAAATCAATTCCCACCACAAGAAAGAGTCATGTCCCTTTTTATTACAAATGCTACGGTGCACCAAAGTTTACATTTTGTTAAATTTTGGAATTATTCCAGGTTCATTTGGCCTTTTTTATACATTAGTTGAGTTTCTAAACATTTAATGTGCATAATTAAAATTTGAACTGCAAGCACATGCTCAGGTGCACCGAAGTTGGTTGAAAAATCACATGTGTGGCCTTGGGTGAATTCTAGGTCCCATGCAAGAAATGGGAATGAAATTCAAACATCTGGGTGTCATGACTCGACCGAGAACAATGAGCAACTTGGTTTTTAAATTCGTATAAATCCAAAAGTCATCTAGAAATCATGAAACTTGTCATGGTGTCATGTCATGGCAGTAACATGATGTGGTAAAAAACTTGGCCGAATTGGAACAAGTTTTGGTATAAGCTTCTTGCAAACCGAAGCTTCTCTCAAGAAGGCTCGTGGTTCTGAGGGGGAACATGTCACCTTTGTGTGCAAAACGATATACACTGCCCCCTTGATTTTTTTACAGAGGCAACATAGAACTATATGACTCCCGTGTTAAATATCAGGATTAGTCCGGGTTTGTTTGGCCTTGTTTATACATTAATTGAGTTTCTGGTCATTTAATGTGCATAATTCAATTTTGAACTACAAGCACATGCTCCAGTGCACCAAAGTTGGTTGAAAAATAACATGTGTGTCCTCGGGTGAATTTCTAGGTCCCAATCAAGAAATGGGAATGAAAATCAAACATCTGGGCATCGTGGCTTAGCCGAGAACATTGAGAAACTTGGTTTTAAAATCCTTGTAAATCCAAAACATGCCTAAAAATCATGAAACTTGGCATGGTGTCATGTCATGGTACTATCATGCCGTGGTAAATTTTTTGGCGGAATATAAACAAGTTTTGGTATAAGCTTCTTACAAACTGGAGCTTTTCTCAAGAAGGCTCGTGGTTCTAAGAGGGAACGTGCCACCTTTGTGTGTGAAATGATATACGCTGCCCCACCTCTTGATTTTCTTTACAGAGGCAACATAGAACTATATGAGTGTCTTGTTGAATTTTGGAATTATTCCGGGTTCGTTTGGCCTTTTATACATTAATTGAGTTTCTGGACATTTAATGTGCATAATTCAAATTTGAACTACAAGCACATGCTCCAGTGCACCAAAGTTGGTTGAAAAATCACATGTGTGTCCTCGGGTAAATTTTTAGGTCCCATCCAAGAAATGGGAATGAAATTCAAACATCTGGGCGTTATGGCTCGGCCAAAAACATTGAGAAACTTGGTTTTTTAATTCCTGTAAATCCAAAACTCGCCTGGAAATCATGAAACTTGGCATGGTGTCATATCATGGCACTAACATATTGTGGTAAAAAACTTGGCCGAATTGGAACAAGTTTTGGTATAAGCTTATTACAAACCAGAGCTTCTCTCAAGAAGGCTTGGATTCTGAGAGGGAACGTGTCACCTTTGTGTGCGAAACAATATACGCTGCCCCCCTTGATTTTCTTTACAGAGGCAACATAGAACTATATGATTGTCGCGTTAAATTTTGGGATTAGTCCGGGTTCATTTGGCCTTGTTTATACATTAATTGAGTTATGGTCATTTAATTTGCATAATTCAATTTTGAATTACAAGCACATGCTCCAGTGCACCAAAGTTGGTTGAAAAATAACATGTCTATCCTCGGGTGAATTTCTAGGTCCCATGCAAGAAATGGGAATGAAATTCAAACATCTGGGCGTTGTGGCTCGGCCGAGAACATTGAGAAACTTGGTTTTAAAATTCTTGTAAATCCAAAACATGCCTGAAAATCATGAAACTTGGCATGGTTTCATGTCATGGTACTATCATGTTGTGGTAAAAAAATTGGCCGAATTGGAACAAGTTTTGGTATAAGCTTCTTGCAAACTGGAGCTTCTCTCAAGAAGGCTCGTCGTTCTAAGAGGGAACATGCCACCTTTGTGTGCAAAACGATATATGCTGCCCCCCTTGATTTTCTTTACGCAGGCAACATAGAACTATATGAGTGTCATGTTAAATTTTGGAATTATTCCGGGTTAGTTTGGCCTTTTTTATACATTAGTTAAGTTTCTGGTCATTTAATGTGCACAATTCAAATTTGAACTACAAGCACATGCTCTAGTGCACCAAAGTTGGTTGAAAAATCACATGTGTGTCCTCGGGTAAACTTCTAGGTCCCATGCAAGAAATGGGAATGAAATTCAAACATCTAGGCGTCATGGCTTGGCTGGAAACATTGAGAAA